>NC_091479.1:43750048-43967548 GCF_036971445.1 Narcine bancroftii
TCGAACCTAATCTACTATATTTGGTAGACTCAGTTGACCTCGATATCAACAAGACCAAATACAGTCTGGGTGGCCATTTTGCTAAACACCTGTGCTCTGTGGATCGAAACTTGAGCTTCCTGTGACCTAAAATATTAATTCCCGAACCCTTCCAGCAACATGTCTGTTGGCCCCATCCTTCGCCAGGGTGAGGGCAAACAAACTTATAGAAAACACATTATATTCCTCCTGGGCAGCCTTAAACTCTATAGCATGAACACGAATGTTTCTAATTTAAGCAGCCACTCACCTCTGACTGATTTCACTGTTTCCATCTCTTGATCTACTGCCCATTTCAATATATTTACTCCTTTAAGGTAGAAGAGTTGACAGTGGTGTTTTCCCCATATCGTTTACCTTTGAACAACTGGCAAAATTAAGTGGCAGTTGTTGCAGAATGAATGGTGTTATTGTTCAAAATCTGCCTGTGGTCAAAAGTATTCTTGGACTGAATAGACATCTGGGCCAAATGGCTATTTTATGACAATCTGTACATGATTGTACATCCTAAAGTACAAAGACTACTTCTATCCACTAAAGATTGTTAAAGAGCAAGTATAGACAATACAATCACGTAAAATTCCCATCCATACCGCACACGTATTAATACACAAAACAAGCACACCTCCTTATTGGTCAGGAAGCGCCTACACTTCCCAAGGAGGTTGAAGTGGTCAAGGCCAACGGCTCTCATCCTGAGATTTTACAGGAGTGCAGTTGAGTCTCCTGTCTGGCTGCATCATTGGATGGTCTAGTTGCTGCAAAGCATCAGACAGGAATTATGCAAAGAGTTGTGAGGATCACTTGGGTTTCCCTTACTTCTTTAGATGGCATTTACTGGGAGTGTTGTTCAAATAGGGCTCAAGGAATTATAAAATGACCATTTCCATCCAGTGAACAGCATCTATAACCATGTCCATCATCAAAATCAGGACTGACAGGCTAGGGAATAGCTCGAAGTGCGATAATCACCCAAAATATTTATATATGTAGCGGCTACTTTGATAGAGCTACTAAAGCAACACACATACACACACCAGTTTAGTCAACACACGACTGCTTTATTCAGACTTTACAGGCTTTGTTTTATTTACAGCATGTCCCGGGCTCCATGGGACAAGCTGGGACATCATTATGAGTTTCCTACCAATCCACGGGACCACAGGTTTAAACTAAGCCCTGTGAATGTTCTGCGCCTTCTGGCAGGAGAATTTACAGAGAACGTGCCATTCGACAGCACGCAGCACCATGCATGAGCGATCAAATAAATGGATGAGTTTCCAGCTGTCTGTCTCATGATTTTGCACGCCCGCCAAAGAACTTTGCCTGCTCGGCCACTAGACAGCTGCTACACCAACCCTCCCCCCCCCACCGGACAGTCGCCAGAAACAGCTGTGAATGTCCCCCAATGTCCAATGTATACACAACCTCATCCTTCTTCATCACGCGGAAAGGGCCCTCATACGTTCATTGTAACGGCGCTCTTGGGATCTGTCTGCACACAAAAACAAAATCAGCGTCCAGGAGTGGTGGGGGCATATTCTGTTTAGGGGATCCATGCCAGTGGGTAGGAAAAGGTTTGCTGATCATGACACCATATCAAAGCTGATGAAGAACATTCAGATCAGAGTTGGTTGTGAAATGAATGTCCCATGAAAATGTAAGGACCGTACCATAAACGATCTCTGCGGACAATGCAGACATATCTTCCTTTGGAGCCATGAACGCTCCCAATAGAATCCATGGCAACTCGTTGACCTAATTGGGACCGGTGAGTCAGGCCTTAAGTTTGACTTCAGTTGCCAGTGGAAATGTTCTATAAGGCCATTGGACTGTGGGTGAATTGTGCTCCGTGGTCTGAAGTAATGTGGGTCAGAAAACCAAATCTAGCCATCCAATTGACAATGAATGCTCTGGCACTTGTCTCAATGTCATTGGATGGCAACGAGACGGCCTCTGGTCAGCGCATGAAATGTTCAACAACTGTTAGAATATATCTCAGGTTTTGAGATACTGGCAATGATCCGAGCCGGTCCACATGAACGTGTTCCAACTGCCTGCATACCGCCGGGAAAGGTTGAAGAGGTGTCTAAGTGTGCCACTGAATTTTGGCTGTCTGGCAGGAGGTACATGTGCAGACCCATGGCGCGACACCTTTTTCAAGTCCATGACCTACATATTTATTTGACATGAGCTTGACAGATGTTCTGATGAATGGATGAGACAAGCTGAGTATCTGGTCAATAAGCCATTGCCTCCAAGATGGTGGAATCACTGGTCGTGTGTAGCCCAAAGACATGTCACAAAGTAAGATTGGCCACCCAGTTGTGCTGCCCCATGCTGTATGTCCAAGTTAGTAATGGCCGTATTGTATGCCTGAACATCGGGGTCCTTTGCCTGGACACTGGCTAATTCAGGAATATCAAAGTCACCCTGAATATGATATACAGTCGGTCTGGACAGAATATTCGTGATGCCATTGTTTTTACCAGAAATATAGCGCATGTCCGTGGTAAATTCTGAAATGTATGAGAGTGGCCCTGCTGTCTTGCCGACCATGGATCTGTTATTTTGCTGAAGGTAAAGACGAGTGGTGGTGGTCTGTGAACACAGTGAAATGCCAACCCTCCAAAACAAATCGGAGTGCCTTGTGGCTCGATGCAATGCACGATATTTCATCTCTGATGGCCATAGATGTTGGCTAAAGAATGTGAGGGGTTGGCAATGGCCATCGACGTACTGCTCAAGAAACACACCCATGGCCGTACTCGAGGCATTAGGACTAAATGTCAAGGATGTGTTGGGGTTAGGATGGGGGAGCATTTGTGCGTTGACTAAAGTGTCTTTGGCATCACAAACGCAACCTTTGCTTCTGGTGTCCAGGGAACATTCCCGTGCTTTGTGGTGAGGATCGGAAACCGTGGTCGAAGAATGTCAGCAGCTGCTGGAATGAACCGGTGATAGAAGTTTTTCCTGCTCAAGAATTTCTGCAGGCCCTGAATCGTGATAGGTGTTGAAAAAGCATGGACTGCCTCTACCTTGCTGGCTAAGGGAAAGACACCGTTAGGTGTGATCTTGGTCCCAGGAATCGATGGTGGACTTGCTAAGTTGACATCTGCTAGGGTTGATGGGAAGACTAAATTCCTCCAGCCATTGGAACAGGCGGCGTAAATGCAGTTGGAGATATCCTGTTCAGTTTGACTGGCTATGATGATGTCGTCCAAGTGTATGGAAGCGATTCTGCCTAATGCGTCTATAAGATGCTGGATAGTTTCAGCGGCATTTTTCAACCCAAATGGTCTCCTTAAAAAATTCAAATGGCCTTAAAGGAATAATAATGTCTTCCTTATACACCGGGATCTGATGGTATCCCTTGTCAAGATCAACTTTGGAGAAAACATGGAAAATGTGCAGATGGGCAGCGAAATCTTGCATATGAGGGAGAGGGTATCTGTCGGGTGTAGTTAATGAGCCTACGGTAATCACCGCAGAGTCTATATCCACCTGTTATTTTGGGTACCATGTGTCACGGTGATGCCCAAGGACTGTTGGAGCACTGAATGATGCCTTATTTCTCCCTTGCAATAAACTCTGCCCTTGCCTGCCGCAGTGAATCAGTTGGAAGATGACGAGAACTGGCATGAATCAGCGGGTCTGAAGCGTCTATGTAATGGGACACACCCTGGGCTGTTTTGGAGGTGTTGAAATTAGGAGAGATAATAGCAGGATATTCATTGAGCAGGGCAGCATCGGCATCTTTGTGCAGGATATGCACCCCGAGATGGGAAACTCTCCCTTTGCTGCAGACCAGTGGGTATGTTTTCAAAGTGGTGGCATGAACCCATTTCCTCCGCTTCACGTCTACTGGCAAGTCATGCGACCTTCAAAAATCTGCACACAAAATGACCTGTGCAATGGAAGACAATATGTAATTCCAAAGGAATGTCGCACCTCCTTTCCCAATTGCGACCTGTCCTATGCCAAAGCAGGGAATTGTAGTTCCATTTGCTGCTTGAAGAGCTCGGTGTGGTTATTTAAGTGTTTTTTTCAAAATAGGTTGGCAGGATATTTGTACTTACCAGCGTCGTCTTGAAGATACAATAGGCCAGTCGGTACTTGTGCCAGCTGCCGAGGCCCCAACTGACAGCCGTTTTTTTAATTTCCTGCCTTTTTTCTCTAATAGATAAATGGTGGGACACATTTATGGGCTTTTTTCCCCATTGGTGATGGTAAAAACACAATTCTCACCGCCTGTCAGTGCATTCATCCTTCTTTAACTGAACTGCAGATAGAAGAGGCTTGTAGGAAACAGGAGATGGATCTACTGATCAAAGAGGCTGTTTGTGAGCAGACACTTGCGTTGGAGTTTGATCGAGCCTGTCAGCCTCCCACGCTACATCATAGGGATGGCAGAAATCCATGTTAACGATTGGTATTGCGACACGACCTGGGAGTTTGGACAGGAATAGAGTCTCAAAAAGTAAACAATGAGAATGGCCATCTGCTAATACGAGCATCTCATTCATTAGATCAGATGGATCCCTGTCACTCAGGCCCTCCATATTTAAAAGCTCATGTCTAGTCAATTCCAGGAGAAATAGGCAGAACCTGGTTTAACTGCAGCCGTGGTGGCAGCAGCTGCAGTCGTGTCCATGATCACTGGAGATTCAAGCTTCGGCTGAATCTTGCATTCGGGGCTCACCATTTCTGGCGGCAACTTCAGTACAGCTACTAAAGTCATATACATACCCACGTTAGTCAACACAAGACTGCTTTATTCAAACTTTACAGACTTCTTTTATATACCGCATTACTTGTCAGGGAAGATATTACAGCGGTGCTCAAGCAAGAGACTGGAGGTCTCATTGAGGGAGGCAGTGTGGGTAAAACTAAAAAATAAGAAGGGTGAGGTGACTATTATAGGGGTACATTATAGTCTGGCAAATGGGAAGGGAGAACTAGAAGAGCAAATGTGCAAGGAATTAGCTGACATCTGCAGTAGGAATAGGGTGGTGTTGGTTGGGGATTTCAATTTTCCTAACATCGATTGGGAAACACAGTCAGTGAGAGGGCAGGATGGCTTAGAGTTTATACAATGTGTTCAGGACTGCTTTTTGCAGCAGTATGTGGAGATGCCCACTACAGGGGGGGGCAATGTTCGATCTGTGGTTGGGGAATGAAATGGGATGGTTAACTGGGTAAGCAAATATGCAGATGACATGAAAATAGGGGGAGTGGTGGATGTTGAGGAAGGTTTTCTTAGATTACAGGATTTGGTTTGTTTGGAAAAGTGGACTGAAAGATGGCAGAAGGAATTTAATGTTGACAAGTGTGAGGTGCTGCATTCCAGAAAAAATAACCAAAATAAGACATATGCAGTTAAGGGAAGGGCATCGAGGAATGCAGAGGAAGAGAGGGATCTTGGAGTTACGGTACAGAGTTCCTTGAAGGTGGATTGCCACGTAGACAGGGTGGTTATGGCAAACTGGCCTTCATATATCATAGCATAAAGTACAGCAGGAAAATGATGCTGCGATTGTTGAAGGTATTGGTGAGGCCAGGTTTGGAGTATTGTGTTCAGTTCTGGTCTCATTTGTCAAAGGAAGGATAGAGATAGGTGGAGAGAATGCACAGAAGATTTACAAAAATGTTTCTTGGCTTACAACATCTAGAATCCAGAGAAAGATAAAGGAGACTGGAGGGCTCATCGAGGAAGGCAGTGTGGGTAAAATGAAAAAATAAGAAGGATGAGGGTACTATTATTGGGGTATATTATAGGCTGCCAAATGAGACATGGTGAGACATTATTAAGAGTTTGCTATCGATCCATGGAACCAGCAGGTTTAAATTAAGCCCTGTGAATGTCCTGCACCTACCCGCAGAAGACACCACTAATCAACGTGCCGTTCCTCGGCATGCAGCACCGTCCACGTGTGGTCCATTAAATGGGTGAGTGCCCAGTGGTCTGTTTTATGGTATTGCGCGACATCGGAGAACCGCGTCACCGACGGTTCACAACGTCGGCTGTGTGCCCGCTTGGCCCTCTACATATATTTATTTCGATTATTCATTTGGTCATTACGTGCTGCATATTGTGTGCTTTTGTGCAGGAACCATGGTAGTTTTGTCGGGTTGTAGATGTACGACCCAGTGCATCACTCCATGGATTCACAGAACATTACAGCACCGATACAGGTCCTTCAGCTTTTCTAGTCTGTGCCAAACTCTTATTCTGCTTTGTCCCACTGACCAGCATCCAGTCCATCACCCTCCATCTCCCTCGTATCCCTGAACTTGTCCAAACTCTTCATTGCTAACACTGAGCTCACATTAACTCAAGCAGCTGGCAGCTTGTTCCACTTTCCCACCACCTTGTGTGGAGAAGCTCCCCCTCATGTTTCCACTAAACTTTTCCCCTTTCATCCTTCGCGCATGTATTAAGCATTTCTCCAAGAGGCAGACTCTCAAGAAAACAACCTCTATCCTCAAGGATCCTTACCACCCAGACCAGGCCTTCTTCACACTGTGATCACCAGGGAAACAGGTCCAGGAGCATGAAGACGAACACCCAATGGTACAAACACAGCTTCTCCCCCTCTGCCATCAGATTTTTGAATGGACAAGGAACCACAGTCACTCCCTCACTTACTCTTCATTTTGGACAAATGGATTTCTTTTTTTAAAATGTAATTTAGTACAATATTTGCACCTGTATTGTTGCCACAAAACGACAAATTTTCTGACATGTTCATCACAATAAATTTTTAATTCTGAACACTGCGCATACATCAAAAAACAATCATAGCTCAAAAAACAATTTCAAAAGATGAATTAACTATTTCCATGCACCCTCCCCTTTTATGTCTATTTTTCTAAATCCACTCCATGATCGAAACATCTCCACTTGACCCAACCCACATTTCTTCTCCCATTCAAGCACTCAGTTATACACCAAGGCAATAAAATAAAAACTGAATGCTGGAAATACTCAGCAGGTCATCTACTGGAAAAATAATTGGAGTTAAAACCTTTAGGTCGATAACCTTTCACTGGGATTCAGAAAGATGATTAAACAGTTTCCTTTTGTCAGGTCAAATTTTGTCACATTGATCCAAAAACAAGTATTTTCACCATTCCTTCATTTCAGATTCTCTGCAGCTGTGGTATTGAACCTCACAGTGACGACATCATGTTTGTCTTGTTTATCCTTTCCCCCTCCATCCAGACAGATATGCTGATCAACGAGTCGAATCCACTCATCCAGCACCACTGCCATTTCTGCTGCTTGGGCTGTTCATCCCACGTGTTCAGTTTGTTATTTTCCCTCTTTTTCTCAGCAAAGAGAATGGTTTAAGTGGAGAAGTCTCGATCATGGAGTGGAGTTAGAAAAATAGACATAAAAGGGTAGGGTGCATGGAAATAGTTAATTCATCGATTTACTAAGACACTGCCAGGTCTTCAGGAGTTGAGCTATGGGAAAGGTTGAACAGGTTGGGTCTTTATTCCTTGGAGTGTTGAAAAATGAGTAAAAGATTGCTTAAAGTGGCATATGAATGGGGAAAAAAGGCTGAGAAAGACTGCTGTTGACCTAATTAAGAAGGAAAAAAATTGCTTAAGAAAAGTTCTCATTGGCCCATTTCCTCTGGAGTTATGAAACCACGCACAGAACAAGTCAATGAGATACACTTAAAACAGTGGTTTTCAAACTTTCTTTCAACTCACCTCCCACTTTAAGTAATCCTTTACTAACAGAGCACTTCTGGCATCAGGATTATGTAGAATATGATCCGGTGGGAGGGGGTGGGGTTGGGGGTGGGGTGGAGGAGGAGTTTGAAAATCACTGCTCTAGATGAAAAGGTTTCTCCATCTCAGTTTTAATCAGACATCCTTTTATTCTGAGGTTGTGCCCACTGATCCTAAACTCTCCCACTCCTGGCAAAATACTTTCCATCCAGCCCTTTCAATATTCAGATTTCAATGAGGTCCTGCCTCATCTTTCTAAACTCGTGCGAGTACAGGCCCAGAACCATCAAATGCTCCTCAAACATTATTCCTCTCATCCCCAGGATCATTCTTGTAAACCACCTCTGGACCATCACATCCTCTCTTAGAAATGGGGCCTAAAATTGCTCACAACTCTTATTAGATCAGGACAACCAGAAGGTGGTCACGTGAGGGAAGCCAGCTGCAGGACTGCCTCGAGTCCCTGCATTGGATCGTGTTCAAGAACTCATCTGAGGAACTGAATCACTGTACCAGGACCATAGCGAACTTTATCAAAACAGCTGTGGACGAGGGTATCCCCACTAAATTGTTCAGGGAGTTTTCTCAACCAGAAATCCTGGATGAACAACAATATCCAGAAATTGCTGAGAGCCAAATCACAGTTTGGTGATACAGATACACAAGGAGCCAATACGAACCATGGAAAGCCATCTCTCAGGTGGTGGAGATTCAGCACTAGAATGGAAACAACAAAGGATCAGCTGTGACAGGGGCCTAAATGACATAAAGTCACCAGAAACAAATCTGGTGCAGTGGGAGGCGGTAAAGCCTCATTCCACATGAACTCAATGCCTTCTACACCTGATATGACCACTAGTACAGGGAAGAACCATCGCAAATCCCCCCTCCCCCACTACATCTCTTGATGATCCGCTGCTATCAGTAACCAAAGGTGACAACATGGGCTGCCTTCAGGAGAGTGAATCAAAGGATCAAGCCTGGATGGAGAACCCAGCAGAGGACTGATAACCTGTGTTGACCAACTGGCCATGGATATCTTCAACATCTCACTCTGACAGGGAGTGGCACCCACCTGTTTCAAATAGGCATCAAACATACCAGTTCCAAAGAGTGGGGTAACCTGCCTAAATGATGATTGACGAGTGACACTCACATCCAGTGATGAGGTGGATTGAGGGGCTGGTGTTGAAGTACATCAGCTCCTGTCAAAGGGGCGACATGGATCGATTCCAATTTGGTTAATGCAGTACTAGACCTATGGCAGATGCCATCTTCACTGGCACTGCCAAAACCCTGAAATACCCAGACGACAAAGGTGCATCCATCAGAATGCTCTTTATTGACTAGAGTCTGGCATTCCATACCATCCTCCCATCAAAGCTGATGAGCAAATTCCAAAGTCCTGGGACTCCATAACATTCTGTGCAATTCGATCCAGAATTTCTTCATCTCCAGGCCCCAAGTAGTGTGGATTGGCAAGAACAACTCTTTCAAAATCTCCATTAGCTCCCAAACACCAGAGGATTGCATATTTCACCCCTGCTCGACTCGCTTTACATCTACAGCTGCATGGCTTGGTATGACGACACCATCTAAAAATTCACTGACGATAGCACAGTCATGAGCTGCATGAGGAGGGCAACGAGTCAGCATTCAGAAGGGAGATTGAAAGCAGGGTTCAATCATGGACCAACAACAACCTCGCACTCAATGCCACCAAAACCAAGGAGATGATTGTCGACTGTAGGAAGAAAAAAAGATGGACACTGCCTGAATTGGAATGGTTTTGGTTTTGATACACACACACACAAACACACACACACTCACACACACATATATTTGTGCAGAGTGGAGTTAGAGTGAAGTAAAAAGTGTTGTTATTAATCTTTACCAATCAAAATTATTGTTTGAAGATGCCATTGTCCTGTGAATTATTATGGACCATTTTGTGCGAATATTAATCTTTAAAGTTACAATAGTATTATCAAGTTATTTTGTGGGTTGTATTCAGGGTCACACACACAATCCTTTGAGATGCCAGAAGGCAAGCCATGTACGGAGATGAAACGTCTGCTCATTCTGCATCTGAAACCAAAAGAGGAAAACCTTCATGATGGTCCTTGAGATACTGGAGTGTTTGCTTTATTAAAAATGGAAGAATTTGTGTCATCAGGAAAGACTGCTGATCAAATCGAGAGACCATCTGTTGATTATCTGTGTTCTTAAAATTGAAACTAAGTCAATAGAGTGCTTAGAGATGGCAGCTGTTCGAATAAGCGAGTTCTTGATTCAAGGCTGGAGTCCATTGGCTCACGATTCATACTTTTGAAGAGGCTGAATGGACTTCAAAGGCAGAAATGACGGCACGTGTCATTGGATGAGCCATTCTGGAGAAACATTACAAATGAGAGGCAGAAGATGTTGTCCATGCAGTGGGGAAGAGAGGATTGAAGATACAGTCGTCAGAGAAGGTACAGTTACATCGTCTTCTCCTTTCACCAGGAGTAACAAGTGGATTTTGAAGGAGGAAGACCATTTCTAACCGTCTCTTTGAGATCAAGAGAGCAGCCTCGTTGAGACCATGGAAATGGCCACTTTTGATGAATAAAGCCAAAGTAATCTTGCATTTGCAACATAACCAATTTTAAATGGAGACTTAGTTCAGCCCTTGACTGAGTTGATGAAATCTTGGTGGCAGAAAATAGCCACTCCACTGTCTCTTTGAAAAGAGAACAGATTCATCATGTGGAACAGATTCTGAAACCTCCCTGCAAGAGAGGAAAATAATCTCTCGCAGAGTAAGTTTCAGAGCAATGATTTTTCATCCAAGAAATTCTGACGAGTTTGAAAGAGGACCGATGACGAGGTTCTGAAATCCTTCAGTTGCTTTTCCACAATTTAAAGAAATTGACATGGTGTCAAATGACTCAAATCCAGATACAACCCTTCACAAATTGAGCTCTTCCAGCTCCATTGGGTTCAACCAGCGAAAGATGAGGGGGTAAAGCCACAGGGTTAGAGAGAGTCAGCAGGTCAAACAGACATAGAGCAAAGAGAAAGAGACATCAAACACATTATGGGTTTGTCCCTTCATCAAGGAAAGATGAGGAGGAGAAGGTCAGAAATGGGACCATTAAATTGTGGCGGTGGAGGGCAGGAGGAAGCCAACACACACACTCCTCCCCCTGCCCTCCTCCCCCCGCCCTCCTCCCCCCGCCCTCCTCCCCCCGCCCCCCTCCCCCCGCCCCCTCCCCCCGCCCCCTCCCCCGCCCCCTCCCCCCGCCCCCTCCCCCCGCCCCCTCCCCCCGCCCCCTCCCCCGCCCCCTCCCCCGCCCCCCGCCCCCCGCCCCCCGCCCCCCGCCCCCCGCCCCCCTCCCCCGCACCCTCCCCCCGCCCCCTCCCCCCGCCCCCTCCCCCGCCCCTCCCCCGCCCCTCCCCCGCCCCGTCCACCCGCCCCCTCCCCCCGCCCCCTCCCCCCGCCCCCTCCCCGCCCCCTCCCCCGCCCCCCTCCCCGCCCCCTCCCCCCGCCCCCTCCCCACGCCCCCTCCCCCGCCCCTCCCCCCGCCCCCTCCCCCGCCCCTCCCCCGCCCCCTCCCCCCGCCCCTCCCCCCGCCCCCTCCCCCGCCCCCCTCCCCCGCCCCTCCCCCCGCCCCCGTCCCCCCTCCCCCGCCCCCCTCCCCCCGCCCCCTCCCCCCGCCCCCTCCCCCCGCCCCCCGCTCCCGTCCCCTCCCCCCGCCCCCTCCCCCCGCCCCCGTCCCCCCGCCTCCTCACAGCAAGAGCCAATCAGCCCGCGAATCCGCCCATCAATCCAACCCGACTTTAGCGTCCAATCCAATAGCGGCCTCACCGGATCAACCCATTGGCTCGCGCAACTGAAGCAACCAATCAGCGAGCGAGCGAACACACAGGTGAACCCAATCAGCATCGCAAGACAGAAAACAAAGGCAGTGGAAGGAGCAGGAGACCATTCGGCCCTTCCACTTACAACTACCCCAACAACTCAATCAAATCCTTGTGAAACACAGGATCACTTTGTCTTGGCTCCAGGATTCCTCTGATCTCAAGAAATACATTGTACCCCAACTGCAAGGGAGACCATTTATTATCAAACTTTCCTTTATATTTATTACTGCTTCCAATTTAATGGAGGACACAAGTGGTTGTGTCAGCCAGCTGGACCGCATCGGGGAACCTCATGGAGCAGGCAATCATGGTGAGAATGTAACACATCCCGTGGGAGGCCAGTAGTGACCCTACAATGTAATTGTAGATGTGGCTGAACCTATGTGGTGCTGGCTCGAATGTCTGGCATGGTGCCTTCACATATGTCTGTATTTTGGTCATCTGGCAGAGTGTGCAGGCCTTGGCCCACTGACAACCTGTTTCTGGAGGCTCAGCAAGACCAACCGATTGACCACCATTTTGACAGTACTGATGGCCGGGTGCGTCAGATTGTGCACCTCATCATAAAACGGCCATCTCAATGCTGTCGGCACGATGAGGTGGGGTTTGCCATTGGAATGTCGCAGAGGAGCGTCTACTTACCAGGATCGATGTTAACATCCTCCAGCCTGAGCCTGGACATTGCTGTCTTGCTTGCAAGGATCTCAGGGTCATCCTGCTGTCCCCTGCCAAGGGCTAAGTAGTCTATTCACTGGGACAGGGCCTGGATAGACTTGATTGCGGGGATGGGGCAGTGCGTCACCCACGATGTGTTGAATGTCTGTAGTGAACTCAGACTCATATGAGAGGAGTCGCTGCTGCTTGGCCGACCACAGATCCAACACTTTATGGAAGGCAAAAGTTAATGGCTTCTGGTCCATGCAGACACTGAATTGTCTACCTTCCAAAAATACCTTAAGTGCCTGACTGCCAGGTACAGCACCAATTGCTCTCAGTCAAAGACGCTGTATTTGAGTTCAGGTGGCCAGAGGTGTCTGCTAAAGAAGGACAGGGGCTGCCATTCCCCTTGGATGAATTGCTCCAGTGCACCCCGTGCTACTGTGCTGGAAGCATCTACTGTGAGAGTGGTGGGTGTCTCTGGCCTGGCGTGTACCACAAGGGTTGTGTTGGCCAGTGCGTCCTTGGCCTTCTGGAACGCCTCCAAATCCTCATTGTCCCAGGTAATGTTTTTACCTTTCTCCGCATGATGTGGGCCACGGGGGGCGTGGCAAGATGGCGTAAGGATCAGTCGTGCCTTTCAGTCTTCTCCTGACTCTATCTTATTGTTTTGTCTAGAAATGCCCGTTAAAATTCTTTAAAAGTTTAGATAACTTCAGTGCTGTTAATTTAACTTATGATGGTACAATTGGTGGAAAAAAGCAAAAAAAAACGACAACAGATTATCAAAAAACATTTTCCAAAAGTTCAAGTTTTGGAGCCTACCTACAGGAAAGACACCGGGGCTCAGCCTGAAATGGATCCCAGGAGAGAGGTTCAGCTTTCGGATGTAGAGATCAATGTTACATCGGTAGAGCCCTCTAAAGAGGGCGCCAAACAGCCTTTAGAACAAAGAGTTACTCAGGTTCGCACATGTGCAGTAGCATCTGACGGCAATGTTATGAATGAACCACTTGTAGTAACATCAGTTGAAGTTCCGGCTGGGGAAAGGCATTTGTCAACTTTAGCGGTGGCACTGCAAACTGCACCTTTTGAGATAAAAGAATCTATACAACTTGATGTATTGGGAGAAATTAACACATTATGGACTGGGGAAAACCCCGGCCAGCGTCCTCCAGTCACTGCTGGAAAGGCTGTGGCTGGGGTTTCCACACGCGGCTATACTACAAGGAAGGCAACCAGAATGAAGGAAGTAACAGAAGACCCTTTGGTTATTCAGAAGAAGCAGGAATCTGTTGAGCCAGAATCTCTTCCAATTGAAAAGATTCTTGTGAATCTTGAATCTAAATTATCTTATACAATGCAGGGATTATCTAAGATTATGACTGAACTTGGTACTAGGTTTAATACTTTGGTGAAAATACATTCTCAACAGATGGCTGAGTTTGGAGCTTTTAAGCTTGAAGTGAGAGAGAAATTTAATTCGTGTGAAGATATAGATGAAATACGGGATCAAGTTCTTGATGTGACCAAAATGGTTGAAGACTTACAAACTCAAAATAAAAATTTAGTGAGAAAGATTGATTATTTGGAAAACCAATCCAGATGGAACAATATAAAGATTATAGGTTTGCCGGAAGGAATGGAGGGACCAGACCCAAGAAAATTTTTTACTGAATGGATTCCACAGGTGCTGGGTCAAGAACATTTTCCGGAAGGTATAATACTGGAACGTGCTCACAGAGCCTTGCGTAGAAGACCTATTTCAGGTCAAAGTCCAAGACCTGTTTTGCTTCGTTGCTTGAATTATTACGACAGAGAAATAATTTTACGAGTGGCTATTAGAAATGCACAACAGAGAAAATCACCATTGATGATTCAAAATAATCGAGTTTTCTTCTATGCGGATTTGAGTCAAGAAGTTATGTTCCAACGACGGGAATTCAACCCTGCTAAAGAGTTGTTGTGGAAGAAAGGTTACAAGGCAACCTTTAGATATCCAGCTGTTTTGAAGGTTTTTCAAGATGGTTACCAACCAAAGTTCTTTGATTCTCCAAAGGAAGCTATAGCATTTGCTCAAGAGCTGCCAATTACTCGGTTTAAACAGAGACGTAGTCCGCCGCAATCTCTAAGGAGACAAGAGATGGAAGAAAAGAGCCGTGCTCCAAGAAGGAATGGTTGTAATGGTGACTCAGCAGTTGGATCTGATTAAAAGAAGAGTTGTTCCTTTTTTTCTAATTTTTTTTAAAAAAAAGGAATATTAAGTAATGAGGATGTTAGTTTAAGATGAAGTGAGAGTTGGGGAGAGAACTGGATAGGCACTATTTCCTTAAAGTCATCTGCTACGTGTGAGTTATCTCACACCCATTTTATTTTGGGAGTTACCGCATTGCGCGGTTTAGACGGGAGGGGGTATTTTTAACCTCCTACCCGTTTTTTTTTTCTTTTTTTTGTATTAGTAGATTAAAGAGTGAAGGGTTTTTTTTTTGTGTTTATAAAAAAAAGCATAAGAAAGTATTTGATTGTTTAAAAACTAAAAATTGATGTGGTTTTTTTTTGTAAAGTTTATTCAGTAGATAAGGAATATTTGAAATTTAAATGTGAATGGGATGGATAAGTTTTTTGATATATTTTTTCTTTAACTTTAAGGTGAAAGGAGTGGTAAATCTGGTGTATATTATTTTGCTATTTTAGTTATAGAACGAAGAGAATAATGGTGAAAGTTATAAATTGAATTGTACAATTCTTAATGAGGCTTGAATTTTGTTTGTGGTTTATGCTCCATTTGTTGAAGATATAGATTTTGTTGTAGATGTGTTTTTATTATTTGGATATCTGAATTTTAACGTAATGATTGGGGATATTTAAATGTGGTATTGGAGCTTTTATTGGATAATTATTCAAGAGTAAATGGGAAAAATGGTGGAAGAGTACCAAATTTGAATTGTACAATGTTTCATGAGGTTTGAATTTTGTTTTAAGATGGTGGTTTATGTGACTAATATGATGATAGATGTGAAGTTAGTTGATATTTGGTGAAGGTTTATCTCTATAGAGAAAGTTTTTTTTTCATCTTTTTTTTTCTCATGCTACAATTTTTTTTAAAGAATTTATTATTGTTTAAGAATTTTTGATAGACAATGTTACTAACTTTATTAATTTTTTATATTAAGTTTGAGTGAAATATATGTTTCATCTTAACTCTGTTGTTAAATATATGCATTTAAGTTTGATTTAAATATGTTTTTTAAGTCTGATATCTTAGTATTAATTACTTTTCTTTTTGTTAGTATTTTAATCGGTTATGTTTGTTTTTTTTTGTAAGTGGGATTTTTTCTCACATATATTATTAACTTTATTAATTCTTCACTCTTTATTTTGGGGGGGGAAGGGGGGGGTTGGACTAATTTGAGTTGGGTTATTAATGTGCAATAATTATTGGGGAGGGTATAGTTTATTTAGATTACTGATACTGTATTGTAATTTTATTATTTTGTTCTTAATTTTTTTAATGTAATTCTATATGATATTCATGTTATAAAATCTTAAATAAAATTAAATAAAAATGATGTGGGCCACTACTATCGGTGATAAAAATTAATCGTACCAGTGAATTCTTGCAGCCCCTTCATTATGTGGGGTTTGGGGAAGCACTTAACAACCTCTACCTTTTCAAGCAGGGTTTAGTTATGTGACTGTTCATTTGACCCCCAAGGAAGTCGAACTTTTCCAACCTGAACTGGCACTTAGAAAGGTTTATAAAGTAAGTCCAAATTCCCGCAGCCAGGCGCACAATCACATTAGACGGTCTCTGTTTAGCTTCATTGCCACCACTTTGACATCTTGTGGTTACTGCCACCCTCTGCTGTTGGAGAATATCCTCCTTGGTCTCAGCCCCTCAATGTAACTAAGAACCCCTAAAATGCCCCTAATGTTTTGGCCTTCATCACTACTCCTGGCAAGGCATTCCTGACACCCACAACTCTGGGTAAAAGAAAATACCCCTGATGTCTCCCCTAAATCTTCCTCCCTTTGCTTTAGACAGATGTCTTCTAGTGTTTGCTAATCCTATGTGGGTTTCAGGCAAACTGAAGGGCATCTTTCACCAAGTTTCTGGTTTTCCAGCAGTCCTGGATGTCTATCTCTGGATGCTCTGCTCCGTGGACCACCCCGCAGTATCCCATCAAGTCCTAGAGTCTCTGTGTCAGCAATTCTCTGCTGACCACTGCCTGATGGCTTTGTGGTCAAATGTGTTTGTCTATGAAACCGTTCCCAGGAAGGTGAAGGGGCAAAGTCCTGCTGACTGGAACATTGTGCAGCACCAGGGCCAGGCCAATCTTTCGCAACACCTGAGCCAGGTAGAACCTCAGCACATAGCAGCATTTGGTGCCCTTGCACTTTGGTTGCAAGCACAGCCACACACAATTATGGCCATGCTGGTTACACCCTTGTCCCCATTGATTGACGATGTACATGGTCCTTTCTCCAGACTCTATCCATTTTGGACCCCCACATGAATAGGAAATTTGTTTTGGGAATTGACAGGGTGGTGGTGTGGGGATGGGCCAAACCTGGCCCACGTGAAGCAGGATCCAAAGTTCCTTGCACCTTGCACCTGATAATCAGGTTTTTCCCGAATGACAGAGATAGGTATCTCTGCGGTTCTCCCTGTCTCCTGGACCTGCGGGTCTTTGTACTGCTCCCCATCTCCTTAAGGTGGTGCTTTGTTCTCCACCATCCCCACAAGAAAAACAAGACGCCTGGATGGAGGGCAGAGGCGCAGAGAGATCAGTGAGAACACGGGTAGTTTCAACAGGGTGGGGTCCATCCAGGCGCCTGATAACAGGAGGAACCAAGTGGGAAGTAGGATGCAGGGCATTCGAGAGCAGGACATTGCGAGAGAGTGGATTCCTCGAACTCTTGAGGGGAGAAGGCGCTGGTCGATCCAGCGGTTTAGGTGGGGTAGGGTATAGACATGGCAGCTGACTGGAATTGTCAGCGGGTTACTGAGACCTGGGAAAGGAAAGGAAGGAGGGTGCAGTAGTGTTCTGAGAGTGCTGAGGGAGAGGCAGCCTGGGTGCCACCTCAAGGCAAGGGTCCCCTGATTGTTTGCAGGGATGGGCTCTGTAAATAGACTCATAGATATCCAGCACAGAGCATCTTTGTCCCCCTGCCATCAGGAAGGAGATATGGAGGAATAAAAGCAGAGCATACAGGGAGGGAAATAGCTTCTTCCCACAGGCCATGAGATTGACAAGGCAACATGAGCTGGATGGGAGCTAAGAATGAAAAGGGTGAGAGGAATATGGACTGATTACAACAGCTCAGCTAGCAGGAGAGAGGGGATGAAGGGCCTGTTTCTGTTTTGTCTATCTGGACCAGCCTTTTGAGTTCAAGCATTAAAAAACCCAATCATTTCTAAATTTAATATCAATGGTACAGAATGAATCAAGAGACAAGATGTCTGTCCAGCACCAAGCGTCGAAGGCACTTCCTGAAACGAAGGCTCTGAAACCACAGGGAGGTTCTGGACGGAAAGAGGCCCAGCTTCTTCTGGAAAGAGGAGAGGACAGGCAGGGGAATTGCGGGGGAAGGGAAGGGGAGGGGAGGGGCTAGGGATGCCGTCCACCGTTCACCTCCCCTTTCCTCTACCCCGTTCCCCTCCCCTTACCACTGCCCGTTCCCCTCCCACATCCCCTCCCCCCTTCCCTTCCCCAGTTCCCGTCCCCCGCTCGCCTCCCCCATTCCCCTCCCCCTTCCCTTCCTCCTACTCCTAACCCTAACCCCTAACAAAATCTTAAACCTAACCTTAACACTACCGATACCCCCTACCACCACTCCACGTCCCCTAACTCTACCCCCACCCCGTCCACTAACCCTAACTTTATCCCTACGCCTATGCCGCCCCCTAACCCAAACCCTAATGCTACCTACCATCCCCTAACCCCAAACCTCACTCCTCCTCTACCCCCTGCTCCTACTCCCTTCCCCTATACCTAACACAAGCCCACTTCCCCGAACTATAAACCTAACCATAAACCAAGATATAGCCCTACCCCATGTCTCCTAACACTAACCCTAATGCTACCTCTACAATGCTCCTAACCCTAACCCTAACTCGACCCAACTTCCCCAACCAAAAACTAAACCCTCCCCCTATCCCTTACAACCTACCCCCTTCCCCTCACCCTACCTCCTACCCCTTGCCCATACCCGCACCCCCTACAACTACCCCCTTCTCCTCACCCTATCTCCTACCCCTTCCCCATACCCACACCCCCTACCACTACCCCCTACCCTACCCCTTACCACAACCCCTACCCTTACCCCCTTCCACTACCCCCTTTCTCCTACCCCCTTCCCCTCCCCCTCCTTCCCCTAGGTTAGGGGTATTAAGGGGAAAGGGAAGGGGGAGGGGAAGTGGAGGAGGAGAAGGGGAGGGGAAGGGGGAGGGTTAGGGGAGGGGAAGGGGGAGGGGAAGGGGAGGGGGTAAGGGGAAGGGAAGGGGAGAGGGGAAGGGGGAGGTGAAGGGTCGAGGGCTGGGGTTAGTGCATAGGTGTGAGGGCAGGGGAAGGGGAAGGTGAGCGGTAGGGGGTTGGAATGGAGGAGGGGTAGAGGAGAAGAGGGGAAGTGGGTGAAGGGACATGGAAGAGGCAGGGAATGGGGTTGGCAGGGCAAGAGGGAGAAGAAGGGGAGGGGTTCAGGCCATCATGATGTTGTCCGTCCTCTGTTCAGCTGGGATGCGAGGTTCTTCTGGACTCGTGTCTTGTCTCTGAGATCGCTCCTTCTCCTGGGAAGAGAAATATGGGTGATAGAGATACTGTCTCTGAGGCCTGATCACAATGACTTTGGAGGGTCCCAAATCTTCCCCCATCATCCCCCCTACCCCTGAACACTGGAGCCTTTCCCCTTCCTCTGCTTTACATGAAGAAGTGTGTTTTGGCAAAAACCACGATCTCTCTCTGCAGAGCTCTGAGCAACGAGTCTCCATCAGGCAACACCCTGGTTCTCCACGATATGGCAGCAAGATGCTAGACAAATCATGGATGGATTGCTCGAGACCGGTCAGCTGATCCATCTGAACCTACCCCACAACAATGTTACCCTCCCCTCCCTCACACCAGTACCCTCCATTTTTCTTTTATTCCTGTCCATATTAAAATCCTTTTCATGCCTTTTTTGGATCAGCCTCCGCTACTACCCCGGCAATGCATTCCAGCCACCCACTACATTCTGTGTGAACAAAATGTACCCCTCACGTCTTGCCTAATGTTCCCTCAGCTCACCTTATTTAGACGTCCTCTGGTATTCTCGCCCTAGGAATGCACACAATATTCCAAGTGTGGTCTGACTAGAATTTTATACATCTGCAACGTTACCTCTCGGTTCTTGAACTCAATCCCCTGGCTCCTGAAGGCCAGCACACAATACACCATCTTAAACTCCTTCTCAATTTGCACAGCAACCTTGAGTGATTTATGGAGCAGGATCTAAATATTTCTCTGTCCTGCACACTGTTCATAATCCTGTCACTAACCAAGTGCTCTGCTCTCACGTTCTTGTAATCCGCATTCAATAAAGATATTGGTCTATATGAAGCTAATTTTAATGGGTCTCCAACCTTCTTTGGAATAACTTTTATTCGTGCCCTTGAAAATAACAGTGGAAATAAACCTGGACCAGTTGCTTATTTAAGTACATCTGTATTTACAGGATTCAACTCCATCTGTCACTTCTCTGCAAACTGGATGACCTATGACAACCTTCTACACTGTCTACAACATCTCTACCTCTGTGTCATCCCCTGACGTACCCACCCTTCCACTCCCATCATCATTCATAAAAATCACAAAGAGCAGGGGTCCCAGAGCAGATCCCTTTGGAGCGCCACTTGTCATTGTTCCATCTACTACTACCCTCTGTTTTCTGCAGACAAGCCAATTCTGAATCCACACAGCCAAGTCTCCATGGATCCCATGCCTCCGGTCATTCTGAATGAGGCCACCGTGGGGACCTTGTCAAGCACCTTACTAAAATCCTCGTGCAGCACATACAGACCTTGACCTTCTTCTATTTTGCTTTGACACCTCCTCGAAATACTCAATTTGACTCGTGAAGCAAGACCTGCTCCTCACAAAACTATCCATGAGTTTCCCCAGCATGTTTGGGCATTGCCCTCGGCCCCAGCATCTGCAGACTTCCTGGCCAGTCCCTCCCTTACCCCTTCCCAGAGCTTCCGCATCCATTAGAACATCAAGCATTGCTGCCCAATACAGGCCCTTTGGCCCATAAAGGCTGTACTGACCTTTGTAAATCTTCTCCACAACCTTTACCTGTAGCACACCCATAGGAACATAGGAAGTGGGAACAGGAGTAGGACAAAAATGGCCCATCGAGCCTGCTCCGCCATTCAATACGATCATGGCTGATCTAATTTATAACCTAACTCCACCTACCTGCCGTCTCGCCATATCCCCAAATTCCTCTATCATGTAAAAATCTGTTCCCTTACATCCACATGCCTGTCTCAGAGACTTTTATATGTACCTATTCTACCAACCGCTACCACTTTCTCCGGTGACGCATTCAAAGCTCTCACAACTCTCTGCATTAAAAAAATCTCCCCTCACCTGAAGCGGATGCCCTCTGGGATTTGCACCTGACACTTTAGGAAAAGTTGCTGGCTGTTCATTCCATCTAAGCCCCCCCACAATCTTATTTAGAATAAGTTATTAAGCTGTGGAAGGGGCAAGTTGGGAGAGGGAAGAGGGGAGAGAGCTGGTGGGGGAGGGGTGAGAGCTGGTGGGGAGGGGACAAGGCCGTGTTGGGGAGAGGGATCAGGACCGCGTTGAGGTGGTGAACGGGCAGACATGGGTGGTTCTACCTGCCGAAATAAAGGAGCAATAAGAAGGCCATCTCGGGATCTACCAGCATCGTCTGGGGCTTGATGTCTCAATGGCAAACCCCCTGAGGATGGATGTAGGCCAGGCTCTGCTACAGCTGGACATGAACATCTGGCAACACAACGATATAACATGACCAACTTTGCCTCCACACTGGCCGGGTCTGGATCCTGAGGGTAAGGGGAGGTGGGTGAAGGGCCCCTCCCTGCCAATCGACATCCATCCTCATCATCCTCTCCACCCCTCTCCCCTCACTACCCTTTCTCTCCTCACCAATACCCATTGAGACCCTCATGCACCCTTCATCGATATCCAGTCCCCAGCGAGACTCAGCCAGTAAACTCCTTCATATCCTCCAACCCCACCATCCAAGCTTGCCCCAGTGGACAACTTGATCACCCAGACCCACAACCACCTTGATGTAGATCATGGGAATGGGCTGCTTGGTCTTGTTGAAGTGCTGGGCCATGCAGTGAACCGTCTCGGGAACATAGTCCAGACCCAGATTCAAATAAACCTCCTCTTTCTCTTGGACACAATACAAACCTGTCAGCTGGATTTACCCTCCAACACCCAGCGCCTCTCCCAACAGGAGTGCAAGCCCCTCCTGTTCTCTGTAGGCCTGATGCCCCCAGTGCTTAACACAACATGGCATGAATCCAAGGGCTCAGCGAGCAGAGCGTCAACAGGCCGTAGTGGACCCGTCCGCTGCCCCATCATTCGGCTTCTGGTGAGACTGCACAAAATGTGCAGCTCTGACCGCCCTCCCTCGTGAGGCAAGGATTCACCGGGAGAGAAAAACCATTGATGTTTCAAGATGAGAAATGTTTGCAGCCGGGTGTTGGCTGGGGTCGAACATGTGGAGGCTGAGTTGTTGGGACGATTCAGAGCAGGAGTTGATTTGGAAGCGCACCAAAAGGTTCTGGGGAAGTGAGTTATGGGGGAAAATACATTCGTGAAATGATTTGGGGAAACAGACTGGAGGGGCTAAGTGGCCGAATTTGGCGACCTTGTCTTGTGGTCTTGGCTGCTGCTGTCTGGAGTTGAAATGGCAAGAGGTCATGAGTTAATGGGTGAGGAGCAGGGCAGCCAGCGTCAAGGAGTCGGCACTGGTCAGAGGGGCAGGATGGAGGCAACAGAGAGGCTGCAGCGAGACAGATCGATTGAAGGAATGGGGAAGGTAGCAGCAAATGATATGCATCAGAGTGAGGGTGGGGTGGGTGCAGGTGGATCTTACCTTGACTACAGAGGAGGAGAAGTTGAGAAGAGGGACGATGATGGTGTGATCCAACTTTCGCACGATCTGGAGTTTGCGGTTCTATGGCGAGAGAGGAACATCAGCAAGGCTGGGCGATGGGTCGGGGCCCTGAGGGGCGACTTGTCCAAGTTGAGGGGGGAGACGGGGAGGAGATTCCTCAAGTGGTCAGAGGTGTGGAACTCCTAGGGAGGCACAAGTGGGGGACTTTTCGAGAGTCAGTGGGGGGGCCTTTTCGTGTCGCTGGAGTGGGGACTCGTCAGGGGGTTCAATGAAGTATCATTTCAGTTTTTATGATTATTTTCCAAGCTTTTACTAAACAATGAATTTGCAGAAAATCTCTGATATTTGCCAGGTGTGTGTGTGTGTGTGTGTGTGTGTGTGTGTGTGTGTGTGTGTGTGTGTGTGTGTGTGTGTGTGTGTGTGTGTGTGTGTGTGTGTGGGGTGGGGGGTTGTGTGTGGGGAGGGGGGGGCTGCTGTGGGTTTGTGTGACTTTCTCTGTTTCCAAACCCCATGGCTGCCTTGGTCTCTGTCAGATGCTCCACTTTCCACCCGCCCTTCAAAAATGTGTTTGGGGTGTTTGTCAATTGGGTGTAATGGTGTGAAACGGGCTCATGTGTCGCAAGGGCCTGTGAACGTGCTGTAGGCCTAAAGTTAAATATCAGGGTGTTCCATTTCCCCACAACTGCTCCTCCCCCTCACCTTGAATCTCTTGTCCTGCAAGATCTTCTTGATGGCAATCAGCTCTCCGGAGTCCACCAGCCTTGCCTGGTACACCACACACCGAAAGATCCATTGTCGATGATTTTATCATCTGTGCAGGACACCACCTTGGGGACGTTAGGTCCATGACCCGGTGTGGCCACCTCTGTTGTGACCTTATTGCCATGTCCTCTGGGGCAGAAGCAGTAGCATTTACACACCCAGAGGGTACACAACAGGTCATTTATCCCAGCCCAGCCTTGTTGTCCGAGTTAGTCTCTACCCCTCCCTCTACCTCCCTTCCAAGGGTCTCCAAATGTCAGAATTGATCCTCTGGTGGTTCTTTCCAGCCTCTCAGTAGAAATATTGCCACCCCAGGTCCCTCTTTGATCACTCTCCTCAGACTGAGGCCAGTTCCGCAGCCGTTCACTTTGTCTACAACCCTCCCTCCATGAGAGCACGTCCCGGGGAGATGAAGCACTCTGACCCCCACCACGGGTTTAGCAGAAGCCCTACACATTCCCAGAAGCTCAGCAACACCGTGATCTTCCATGATGCAAACGAGACCTCGTCGCATGAGGGAGCAGGTGGTGCGGAGATAGACCCATGCTTCATCACTCAACTCTGTTGGGTCCGCCGCAGCAGAAACACTTTCTAGCACCTTGATCCAGGTCCACTGGGGGAAAGAATCCTATCCCAGTTGGGGTGGTGTGGGGGTGTATGCAAGGGTGGAAGGGATCTTGTAACCCGGGGGGGGGGGGGGGAGGGGGGGGGTGGAGGAGCGGTCCTGTCTCTCAGTGGACAGATCCCATTCCAGGTGGAGGGAGAGCTCTGTCCCATTTCTGTTGAAAGGTCTACCTTCCATCCCCCTCACAACTTCTCTTCTCCCTCAGACACCTCACACTCTCCCCTGCCCCGATTCCTCTACCACACTCTCATCCCCCACCCAACACCACCCCCATGGTTTCCCCAGTGCCTTCCGTCCCTTCGCACCCCATCCCTCCAGCTCAACCCTATGTCCCCTACCTCTGATCCAATCACCCTTGACATTAGCCCCTGGTGAAACCCCGTTCCTTCGTTCTCCCCTCCACTCCTACAGACCCCATCCCTGTATCCCCTCACATGCCATTGTTCTCCCCTCCCCAGTCCCCTCCAGCTGCCTCATAAAGTGCCCTGCACTCAGGATGGGGAGAAGGGATTAATTGCAGCCTCAATTCTCTCCGCCCACACTGGGTGAAGGATGGTGCCAGAGGAGTCTCTGTCCCAGTAGGGGAGCCTGTAACAGGCTCTTTATCTCACCCATGGGTGCAGGGTGCTTCCAAACACAACCCTGTTGATCAGAGGGTCCCTGGGATGAGACAGCGTCCTACTCCGACATGCGGGCCAGAATCCCCTTCTAGGAGAGGCATCTTTCTCGTGTTGCTGTGCCATGCACGACTCAGCTATGGCTGCCCCATGCAGTGACATCATCACCCCCTCTGTGTCATCATCTCCCCCCTCTGTGACACCTCCCCTCTCTGTGACACCACTAGTGTAATGGGCAGTGACATCCAACCATTTAAATCCTCCTCAATTTCCCCAAGCAAGGGGAAAATAATTCAGCTGGTCTAAATTACTCGTTGTTATCTATTCTAATTCCTAGATATTTGATCCCATTTTCCTGCCACATTTGTTGACTATTTTCTTGACATTGGCTCTAATCCCCCTTCCTAAGTGACATGATTTTGCACATATCCCAAAAGAACTTATACCCAGAGATGTCCCCATAGTCCTCCAGGGTGGAGCACAAATTGGGCAATGAGTGTGTCGGGTCTGTCAGATATATCAGAACAACTTCTGCAAATAAATTGATTTCATGCTCTTCCTGGCCTGTTCTGAAACCTTTAATGCCAGAATCCTGGCAAATGGCCTCGGCTAATCGCTCCATGGCCAGTACAAACTCACTCACTGCGGGTGTGGGGGGGGGGGGGGGAGTCTGACCTTGATAGGCATGCCTGTTGGCTACCTCTGTCCCTCTCATCTCGACATCAGTGGCTCAGGTTGGGGGTGTCTGTGCTGGCTCCTGCAGTGCACAGCAGCGCTGCTGGACCACCGTTATCTCCTTATTTTCCTGGGCCCTCTGCAAATCTTTCCTTTCTATGATCTCACATTGGTTTCTCAGGAGAAACACTGGCAGCCAAAAGGCACCCTCTGATTCCCCTTAAATTTTGGGAACCCCAACTTCTTGAAGTGGGACAACACGTGGTGACCTATTTTCTCAAGATGTGGATCCAGGAGCTTGGACCAGTCTACCAGTTTGCCGTGGTCCGCCAGCATGCTTGCCAAGCTCGCCAACCCTGCACTCTCGTCAGTTCACACGCAGATCTTGTTCTCCCTGCCTGCACTAGATTTCCTGCCCCGATTCCAAAGCATCTCCACTGCAGCTGTGTTCAGTCGGAACTCGAAGGACCCTGCTCACTGCACCAATTATTATGTGTGTGAAACTGATTCGAGGGGTACCAAGGGTGGCGAATTTGAACACAGTTGTCTTTTATTGACACATGTAGTGAAGTCGCACGAGGAGTAAAAGACACACACAGACACAAACTCGCCGGATTAATCGATACACTTGCAACCATTCATGGATAGAAGACTTGACAATCAACTTGTCACATACGATGCCTTGAACAGGTCATTCATTCACTCATTGATCTTGGATGCCTGTGGGTGGTAGGGGATATGCAGGTGGCCCAAATACTTGGCATCACCACCCATTGCTGGTCGGACGTTACCCGATAGGGTATTCCTCATATGGAGCACACTTAAAATGTGCTTTATCGGCCCGCTGGCAGGACATCCGAGTATGTGCTGACCATCGTGAGAACATATCACTTTTTATTTTGGCAGGGGAGAGGCCTGATATGGTCAATTTATCAGACTTGGGCGGCTCCCGAACTCCAGCGAATGTGGCCCTTGGTTTTAATTGCTGACAAATAGGGCATTTGGCCATCACAGTTCTTGCAACATCATGAGACCCCCAGATCCTCTGTCCATCATAGTGCCCATATGCCCACATTTATGATGCACCAATGCTGCCAAGGCTTCAGGGTCACTCTGCTTGGGGAAAATAGTGGCAGAGCATATTTGAGCAGCTCAGTCCACAGTGGCATTGCGTCAGCTTCAGCGGTTTTCCTGGAGGTGTGTCCATCCACGTGGTGGACCCTGACTATTCTTTTGTTGTTCCACCTCTCAGAAGATCTGCCAGTGCTGTTGTCCTCAGAGCAGGCAGCCATGGATCTGCCTCCCTGTCTCCTGCCGCCGACCCATCCACACTGACGTTCTGTTTGGCACAGCCCAGAAATCCTGTGGCACTGATCGGAAAATAGGCTCCTGGGCCCGCCTGGTTGTCTCTTTTCGTATCAGTGCCACAGCTGCCAGCTTGGACATTTGGCTCTCCCTTCCACCACACCCTCTTCTGTCAGTACTTTATCTGTGGTGGGCTGGAGCGCTCCCACCTTACACCGCTGTTTTCTGCACCTCCACCAGCCCGAGCCGTCAGTAAACCAAGCTTTTTCCTGCTGTCCAGCATCAAGGGTGATGAACGGTTTGCCCCAGGCCATGGTGCCAAGCTCTTCTCGGGGGTCATTCAGGTGGGAGGCTGTCACTTTCGGGCAGGACATGATCTGTTCTTGCAAGTGGCTCAGCCCTTCGGGCCCGGCCTCTGTGTGGTCTGCCATGTACCACTTCTTCGGTCCGCTGTGAGTGGCATCCGCAGATTTAACCCATCACATGTTGGGGAGGTGTGGCTGGAGTGTGACTGTCTCTGCTGTCATCTGGTTCTCTGTGGTGAGCAGGCGAGCATCTGACACTCAGATGGGGAGTCGCGTGAGGCAGCTTCCAGGAGGGAATTGAACCAGAAGCTGTGTGGGACTCGGCAACCTTGCCTCTTTCGCTCGAGGCTCCACTAGGCCATTTTCTTCATGGCAGAGACAAGTAATTCAAAGGGTGTTCCAGTTTTGAGGGGTTGGGGGGTGCTTGTGTTCAGTGGCAGTGGTGTTCAACAGTGTGTTTTGCCATTTAAGAAGCCATTTGTTGTTCAGGTCATCAATGAAGCGGAGATTTTTTTTTCTGGGCAACATTGTACAGTAGATGGAGGGGCTGGGTGAGATGGGGAATATGTTGGCACCAGTAACCCAAAAGACCCACAAAACTTTGTGCCTCAACTTGTTGGTGGGCACCGCAATGAGGATTTTGCATTGAGCAACCATTGATATTTCTCTGCTGCCTGGATGCTCAGGAAAAGGACTGTTGGACTAGGACCCTGGACCTTTTCCAGGTGGTGCCTCCTTGGTGCCAGTGTCTGGGGTGTTGCTGCTGGTGTCCAAGACATCCTAAAGTGGGCCAGAGGGTGTTGTACATGGAGATACCAATGACATAGGGAGGAAGAGGGATGAGTTCCTGAAAAGTGGGTCCAGGGCGATGGTGAGAGCTGAAAAGAAATAGCACGAAGGGAGTCATGTTGGGATGACTGTCTGGGCCATGCGACAGTGAGAGCAGGAACAGAATGAGGTGGAGGATGAAGGCGTGGCCTGAAGGTGCGGGTTAAGAGCTCCTTGAGGGCATCCTATTTGCCTAGCTCGGGAGGCTGATGTCGGAAGTCGATGAGCCTTGTTTCATGAGATACATTCTCCAATCCAGGAAAGCTCCTCTGTACCCGTTCAAATTTAACCTGAGGAAACTGTGTTCATGGTGGAAATCTCTGCAAACACACAACCGGTGTCCTGATGAGCAAGAACATCATGGAGGAGTAATGGATGTCATCAGCGGTGATCTCTTGGAGGTGGAACTGTTCCTTGGCCTGTTTGAACCCCACGTGTGGCTGCGACATCCAGAACGTTGACAGCTTCAACCAAACCATCTGAAGAGCCACCTGGACCGTGATCTTCATGTCCAACTGAAGGGCTGGGTCCTGCTGAGGTCACCACTGTAGCAGGCGTGCTCCCGCGAAGTCTGGAAAGAATGACATGCACCCAAGTAGTGGAAGTGGAAGATAAGTTGCTTGAACATGCAGCTCCAGCCTTGGGTCGGAAGGCGATCCTCCTGTTGCTCATTGTTTCCCACCATGTGGGTCATCCCCTGGGATGAAGGGCATTGGCCCCAACGAGGTCTGCGCTGTCAGTGTGTTTGTCGGCTCTCTAGCAGTCAGACGAAGCGAGAGGAAACTTCCAGGCAAACCTCAAAGCAAAGCTCGACGTTGCAACCCGCCTCACGGACCCGTCCCCTGAAACCCTCTGGGATCAGTTGAAGGCTACCATACTGCAATCCACTGAAGAGGTACTGGGCTTCTCCTCCAGGAAAAACAAGGACTGGTTTGACGAAAACAGCCAGGAAATCCAGGAGCTGCTGGCAAAGAAGTGAGCTGCCCACCAGGCTCACCTTACAAAGCCGTCCTGTCCAGAGAAGAAACAAGCCTTCCGTCGCGCATGCAGCCATCTTCAGCGCAAACTCCGGGAGATCCAAAATGAGTGGTGGACTAGCCTCGCCAAACGAACACAGCTCAGCGCGGACATTGGCGACTTCAAGGATTTCTACGAGGCTCTAAAGGCTGTGTACGGCCCCTCACCCCAAGTCCAAAGCCCGCTGCACAGCTCAGACGGCAAAGTCCTCCTCAGCGACAAGATCTCCATCCTCAACCGATGGTCAGAACACTTCCAATCTCTTTTCAGTACCAACCGCTCAGTCCAAGATTCCGCCCTGCTCCAGCTCCCTCAACAGCCCCTAAGGCTAGAGCTGGATGAGGTTCCCACCCTGGATGAGACATATAAGGCAATCGAACAACTGAAAAGTGGCAAAGCAGCAGGTATGGATGGAATCCCCCCAGAAGTCTGGAAGGCTGGCGGCAAAACTCTGCATGCCAAACTGCATGAGTTTTTCAAGCTTTGTTGGGACCAAGGTAAACTGCCTCAGGATCTTCGTGATGCCACCATCATCACTCTGTACAAAAACAAAGGCGAGAAATCAGACTGCTCAAACTACAGGGGAATCACGTTGCTCTCCATTGCAGGCAAAATCTTCGCTAGGATTCTACTAAATAGAATAATACCTAGTGTCGCTGAGAATATTCTCCCAGAATCACAGTGCGGCTTTCGCTCAAACAGAGGAACCACTGACATGGTCTTTGCCCTCAGACAGCTCCAAGAAAAGTGCAGAGAACAAAACAAAGGACTCTACATCACCTTTGTTGACCTCACCAAAGCCTTCGACACCGTGAGCAGGAAAGGGCTTTGGCAAATACTAGAGCGCATCGGATGTCCCCCAAAGTTCCTCAACATGATTATCCAACTGCACGAAAACCAACAAGGTCGGGTCAGATACAGCAATGAGCTCTCTGAACCCTTCTCCATTAACAATGGCGTGAAGCAAGGCTGTGTTCTCGCACCAACCCTCTTTTCAATCTTCTTCAGCATGATGCTGAACCAAGCCATGAAAGACCCCAACAATGAAGACGCTGTTTACATCCGGTACCGCACGGATGGCAGTCTCTTCAATCTGAGGCGCCTGCAAGCTCACACCAAGACACAAGAGAAACTTGTCCGTGAACTACTCTTTGCAGATGATGCCGCTTTAGTTGCCCATTCAGAGCCAGCTCTTCAGCGCTTGACGTCCTGCTTTGCGGAAACTGCCAAAATGTTTGGCCTGGAAGTCAGCCTGAAGAAAACTGAGGTCCTCCATCAGCCAGCTCCCCACCATGACTACCAGCCCCCCCACATCTCCATCGGGCACACAAAACTCAAAACGGTCAACCAGTTTACCTATCTCGGCTGCACCATTTCATCAGATGCAAGGATCGACAATGAGATAGACAACAGACTCGCCAAGGCAAATAGCGCCTTTGGAAGACTACACAAAAGAGTCTGGAAAAACAACCAACTGAAAAACCTCACAAAGATAAGCGTATACAGAGCCGTTGTCATACCCACACTCCTGTTCGGCTCCGAATCATGGGTCCTCTACCGGCACCACCTACGGCTCCTAGAACGCTTCCACCAGCGTTGTCTCCGCTCCATCCTCAACATCCATTGGAGCGCTCACACCCCTAACGTCGAGGTACTCGAGATGGCAGAGGTCGACAGCATCGAGTCCACGCTGCTGAAGATCCAGCTGAGCTGGATGGGTCACGTCTCCAGAATGGAGGACCATCGCCTTCCCAAGATCGTATTATATGGCGAGCTCTCCACTGGCCACCGTGACAGAGGTGCACCAAAGAAAAGGTACAAGGACTGCCTAAAGAAATCTCTTGGTGCCTGCCACATTGACCACCGCCAGTGGGCTGATAACGCCTCAAACCGTGCATCATGGCGTCTCACAGTTTGGCGGGCAGCAGCCTCCTTTGAAGAAGACCGCAGAGCCCACCTCACTGACAAAAGGCAAAGGAGGAAAAACCCAACACCCAACCCCAACCAACCAATTTTCCCTTGCAACCGCTGCAATCGTGTCTGCCTGTCCCGCATCGGACTGGTCAGCCACAAACGAGCCTGCAGCTGACGTGGACTTTGTTACCCCCTCCATAAATCTTCGTCCGCGAAGCCAAGCCAAAGAAAGTGTAGTGGCTCATGTCTCGGTTAACAGGCCACTCCAACTCGATATGTCAGAAGAATATGGAGCCCATATTTACCAAGGGTGGGTGTGCATATTTACATGAAACCCTGACACTCCCTTTCACCTGAAGGCCTCTGTTAATTCAATGAAACTTTAAAGTAACAGACACTTCTGTTGAGGCGAGAAGGGGAGGGGTTAGGATATTGGGAATGGGGGTGGGGGGTGGTTTGTTTATTCTTTCTTTTATAGATGCCACACATTAGATGAGCATTATTATTAATTGTGTGAATTTGTTGTGGTTTTAAGTTTATAAATATATTTTAAAATGATCGGCAGGACCACGAGTGGCAGATAGGATCATGGGGACTCTCTCCCCCCAACCCACCCACCCAAAATATCAACCGGGTTTATTGTCGTTGTCAACGTCGTCGAGGATCCATTCCACCTGCCCACAGCATTTGGCAGCTCTTCTCATTAGGAAAGAGGTCGAGGAATTTCGGAGCCAGTAGCACCAGGCCCAGAAACAGATTCTTCCTGCGAGCAGTGAGAATGGAGAATGATGGATGACCGGCTCAGACAAAGACTCCAAGACTCTGCTATTGATTCAACAGAATTTATTTCTTTTTTGGGAGGGACTGCACGTGTATCATTTGTCTCTCTGTGCGTAGGTCCCGTTGTGTGTTTGCAGAGGTTTCCACCATGAATACAGTTTCCTTGGGTTAAATTTGAATGGGTACAGAGGAGCTTTCCTGTATTGGAGAATGTATCTCATGAAACAAAGTTGACTGAGTTCGGGCTTTTCTCTTTTTCACCCCAAAATTAACTTTATTCTAAAATTATTGACCAAGAGGACAACTGTTCCATGTCTTTTCTCATCCTCGTGTTGCATGCCTATATTCCCTTCACTGCTCATGTTCTCTGTTTAACATCATTCAAGCACTTTGACACCTTGTGGTTACTCCCTGCACTCTGTGGTTGAAGGGGTTCCCCTTAGTCTCCGCCCCTCAAGACCCGGAGGATTAGAGTCCTTCCCCACAGCGCCCTCGTGTTGGCTGCGCCAAGCCTCAGTGCATCTCTCAGCAACCTGGAATAGGCTGGTGGGCAGCGTTCCCTCACCCACATCTCCATGTGGTAAAAGACCAGCAGGTTAACGTCGAACAGTTATGCCCTTCGGACCTCGATGTTGTGCTGACCTATCAATTCCAAGCAAAATAAAAACTAGACCCTTCCTCCTTCATAACCCTCCATTCTTGCAATGGAGGGAGTGCAGAGGCAATTCACCAGGCTGATACCTGGAATGGCAGGAATGACTTATGAGGAAAGATTGCACAAATTGGGATTGTACTCGCTGGAGTTTAGAAGATTGAGAGGGGATCTCATAGAGACATATAAAATTCTGGCAGGACTGGACAGAATGGATGCAGATGGGATGTTTCCAATGGTGGGAAAATCCAGAACCCGGGGCCATGGTTTGAGGACAAGAGGCAAACCATTTAAGACCGAGATGAGGAGGAATTTCTTTACCCAGAGGGTGGTGAATCTGTGGAATTCATTGCCACAGAGGGCAGTAGAGGCAGGTTCATTAAATATATTTAAGAGGGAATTAGATCTATTTCTTCAGTATAAGGGTATTAAAGGTTACAGAGAGAAGGCGGGGACGGGGTACTGAACTTTAAAATCAGCCATGATCTCGTTGAATGGCAGAGCAGGCTCGAAGGGTCGAATGACCTACTCCTGTTCCTATCTTCTATGTTTCCTTCATTCATGTGTCCAAGAAGCCCTTAAATGCCGCTAATATTTCAGCCTGCACCACCATTCCTGGCAAGGCAGTCCTGGCACCCACAACTCTGTGTAAAAACAAGTACCCCTGATATTGCCCCTAAACATTCCTCCCTTTGCTTTGGGCTTCTAGTGTTTGCTTCTCTTATCTGGGTTTCAGGCAGACCAAAGGGCATCTTTCACTGAGATTCTGGTCTTCCAGCAGTTCTGGATGTCTGTCTCTGGATGCTCTGCTCAGGGGACCACCCCACAGTATCTCATCAAGTCCTAGTCTCTGTGTCAGCAGGAATTCCATGCTGACCACTGCCTGATGGCCCTGTGGTCAATAGTGTTTGTCTATGCAACCATTCCCATGAAGGTGATGGGGCAAAGTCCTGCTGACTAGGACATTGTGTGGCATCAGGGCCAGACCAATCTTTCGCAACACCAGAGCCAGGTAGAACCTCAGCAAATAGTGGCTTTTCATGCCCTTGCACGTTGTTTCCAAGCACAGCCACACACAAGAGCCATGCTGGTTAGGGTTATGCCCCCATTGATTGACGACGTACATGGTCCTCCAGACTCTATCCATTTTGGACCCCCACATGAATAGGAAATGTGTTTTGGGAATTGACAGGGTGGAGGTGTGGGGATGGGCCACACCTGCCTCACGTGCAGCAGTACCAAGAGCTCCTTGCACCTGATGACCAGGTTCTACCGGATTGAGAGAGTTGGGCATCTCTGTGGTTCTCCCTGTCTCCTGGAACTGGGGGTCTCCTTACTGCTCCCCATCTCCTTGAGTTGGTACTTTGTTCTCCACCATCACCACAAGACAACCAAGACCCCTGGATGGAGGGCAGACGTGCAGAGAGATCAGTGAGAATACGGGTAGTTTCAACAGGGTGGGGTCCATCCTGATGCCTGATAACAGGAGGAAACCAACGGGGAAGGAGGATGCAGGGCATTCGATAGCAGGTGGGGCAGGGTGTAGACATGGCAGCTGACTGGAATTGTCAGGGGGATACTGAGACCTGGGAGAGGAGGGGAAGGAGGGTGCAGTTGTGTTCTAACGAGAGAGTGCTGAGGGAGAGGCAACATGGGTGGAACCTCAAGGCAGGGGACCACTCAATTTTTTGCAGGGATGGGCTCTGTAAATAGAATCACAGGTATCCAGCAAAGAGCATCTTTGTTCCCCTGCCATCAGGAAAGAGATATAGAGGAATAAAAGCAGAGAAGCCAGGGAGGGAAATAGCTTCTTCCCACAGGCCATGAGATTGACAAGGCAACATGAGCTGGATGGGAGCTAAGAATGAAAAGGTGGAGAGGAATATGGACTGATTACAACAGCACAGCCAGCAGGAGAGTGGGGCTGAAGGGCCTGTTTCTGTGTTGTCTATCTGGACCAGCCTTTTGAGTTCAGCTTTAAAAGACCAAACCATTTTTAAATTTAATATCAACGGTATAGAATGAATCAAGAGACAAGATGTATGTCCAGCGGCAAGCGTCGAAGGCACTTCCTGAAACGGAGGCTCTGAAACCACAGGGAGGTTCTAGCCGGAATGAGGCCTGGCTTCCTCTGGAAGGAGGAGAGGAGGCAGGGATAATGTGGGGGAAGGGGTGGGGAGGGGAGGGGGTAGGGATGCCTGCCTCCGTTCACCTCCCATTTCCTCTACACTGTACCCCTCCTAATTCCCCTGCCCATTCCCCTCCCCCATCACCTCCCCATTTCCTGTGCCCCGCTCGCCTCCCCCGCTCCCCTCCCCAACCTAACCCTAACAAACCCTAACCTTAACGTTAACACTACCGATACCCTTAAACACTACACCACGTCCCCAACCCTAACTCTTATTTCCACCCTGTCCCCTAAACCTATACCTACGCTGTCCCCTAAACCCAGCCCTAATCCTACCCACCTTCCCCAAACCCCAACTCACACCCCACCTCTACCTCCTACTCCTACCCCCTTCCCCTAAACCTAAAACAAGCCCACTTCCCCAAACTCTAAACCTAACCCTAAACCTCGACCTAACCCGAGCCCACATCTCCTAACTCTAAACCTAACTGTACCTCTACCCGTCCCTGACCCTTATCTTAGTTCTACCCACCTTCCCCAACCTTAAACTAAACCCTACCCCTATCCTCTATACCTACCCCCTTCCCCTAACCCTACCCCATACCCGCACCCCATACCACTACCCCATTACCTACCCCTACCCTCTCACTACCCACTTTCTCCTACCCCCATCCCCGATCCCTCCTTCCCCTAAGTTAGGGGTAGGAAGGGAAGGGGATGGGAAGGGGAGGAGGGGAAGGGGAGGAGGGGAAGGGTAGGAGGTGAAGGGGAGGAGGCGAAGGGGAGGGGGAAAGGAGAGGGGAAGGGGAGGTGCAGGGAGGAGGGCTGAGTTTAGGGCATAGGTGTGAGGGTAGGTGAAGGGGAAGGTGAGTGGGAGGGGGTTGGAATGGAGGAGAGGTAGGGGAGAAATGGGGGCTGGGGGGGAAGTGGGTGAAAGGATATGGAAGAGGTGGGGAATGGAGTTGGCAGTGTCAGAGGGAGAAGGGGAGGGGTTCAGGCCATCATGATGTTGTCCGTCCTCTGTTCAGCTGGGATGTAATGTTCTTCTGGACTCGTGTCTTGTCTCTGAGATCGCTCCTTCTCCTGGGAAGAGAAATACGAGTGATAGAGATGCCGTCTCCGAGGCCTGATCACGATGACTTTGGAGGGCCCCAACTCTTCCCCCATCACCCCCCTCCCTACCCCTGCACACTAGGGCCTTTCTCTTCCTCTGCTTCACCTAAGGAAGTGTGTTATGGAGAAAACCACAATCTATATCTGCAGAGCTCAGAGTACCGTGTCTCCATCAGGCAACACCCTGGTTCACCATGACATGGCAGCAAGATGCTGGACAAATCATGGATGGATCAGTTGAGTCCCTTCAGCTGACCCATCTGAACCTACCCCACAACAATATTACTCTTCCCTCCCTCTCACCAGTACCTTCTGTTTTTCTTTTATTCCTGTCCCTATATTAAAATCTTTTTTGTGCCTTTTTTGGATGAGCCTCCAGTACCACCCCTGGCAATGTATTCCAGCCACCCACTACATTCTGTGTGAATAAAATATCCCCCTCACATCTTGTCTAAAGTTCCCTCATCTCACCTTATTTAGACGTCCTCTGGTATTCTCGCCCCAGGAATGCACAAATATTCCAAGTGTGGTCTGACTAGAATTTTATACATCTGCAACATTACATCTCAGTTCTTGAACTCAATTCCCTGACTCCTGAAGGCCAGCACACAATACACCATCTTAAACTCCCTCTCAATTTGCACAGCAACCTTGAGCGATTTATGGCGCAGGATCTAAATATATCTCAGTCCTGCACACTGTTCATAATCCTGCCATTAACCAAGTGCTCTGCCCTCACGTTCTTGTAATCCGCATTCAATAAAGATATTGGTCTATTTGAAGCTAAGTTTAATGGGTCTCCAACCTTCTTTGGAATAACTTTTATTCATGCCCTTGAAAATGACTATGGAAATAAACCTGTACCAGTTGCTTGTTTAAGTACATCTGTATTTACAGGATTCAACTCTATCTGTCACTTCTCTGCAAACTGGATGACCTATGACAACCTTCTACACTGTCTACAACATCTCTACCTCTGTGTCATCCCCTGACGTACCCACCCTTCCACTCCCATCATCATTCATAAAAATCACAAAGAGCAGGGGTCCCAGAGCAGATCCCTTTGGAGCGCCACTAGTCATTGTTCCATCTACTACTACCCTCTGTTTTCTGCAGACAAGCCAATTCTGAATCCACACAGCCAAGGCTCCATGGATCCCATGCCTCCTGACGTTCTAAATGAGGCCACTGTGACGACCTTGTCAAGCACCTTACTAAAATCCACGTGCAGCACATACAGACCTTGACCTTCATCTATTTCCGTTGACACCTTCTCGAAATACTCAATTTGACTCGTGATGCAGGATCTGCTCCTCACAAAACTATTCATGAGTTTCCCCAGCATGTTTGTGCATTGCCCTCGGCCCCAGCATCTGCAGACTTCCTGGCCAGTCCCTCCCTTACCCCTTCCCAGAGCTTCCGCATCCATTACAACATTAAGCATTGCTGCCCAGTATTGCCCAGTACAGACCTTTGTTAACGTTCTCCACAACCAACTAACCCTTACCCGTACCACACCCATAACTATGGGTGGATTAAATATCCAATTAACTTCTTTCTGAATTCTTCTTCTTCTTTGGCTTGGCTTCGCGGACGAAGATTTATGGAGGGGGTAAAAAGTCCACGTCAGCTGCAGGCTCGTTTGTGGCTGACCAGTCCGATGCGGGACAGGCAGACACGATTGCAGCGGTTGCAAGGGAAAATTGGTTGGTTGGGGTTGGGTGTTGGGTTTTTCCTCCTTTGCCTTTTGTCAGTGAGGTGGGCTCTGCGGTCTTCTTCAAAGGAGGCTGCTGCCCGCCAAACTGTGAGGCGCCAAGATGCACGGTTTGAGGCGTTATCAGCCCACTGGCGGTGGTCAATGTGGCAGGCACCAAGAGATTTCTTTAGGCAGTCCTTGTACCTTTTCTTTGGTGCACCTCTGTCACGGTGGCCAGTGGAGAGCTCGCCATATAATATGATCTTGGGAAGGCGATGGTCCTCCATTCTGGAGACGTGACCCATCCAGCGCAGCTGGATCTTCAGCAGCGTGGACTCGATGCTGTTGACCTCTGCCATCTCGAGTACCTCGACGTTAGGGGTGTGAGCGCTCCAATGGATGTTGAGGATGGAGCGGAGACAACGCTGGTGGAAGCGTTCTAGGAGCCGTAGGTGGTGCCGGTAGAGGACCCATGATTCGGAGCCGAACAGGAGTGTGGGTATGACAACGGCTCTGTATACGCTTATCTTTGTGAGGTTTTTCAGTTGGTTGTTTTTCCAGACTCTTTTGTGTAGTCTTCCAAAGGCGCTATTTGCCTTCGCGAGTCTGTTGTCTATCTCATTGTCGATCCTTGCATCTGATGAAATGGTGCAGCCGAGATAGGTAAACTGGTTGACCGTTTTGAGTTTTGTGTGCCCAATGGAGATGTGGGGGGGCTGGTAGTCATGGTGGGGAGCTGGCTGATGGACCTCAGTTTTCTTCAGGCTGACTTCCAGGCCAAACATTTTGGCAGTTTCCGCAAAGCAGGACGTCAAGCGCTGAAGAGCTGGCTCTGAATGGGCAACTAAAGCGGCATCATCTGCAAAGAGTAGTTCACGGACAAGTTTCTCTTGTGTCTTGGTGTGAGCTTGCAGGCGCCTTAGATTGAAGAGACTGCCATCCGTGCGGTACCGGATGTAAACAGCGTCTTCATTGTTGGGGTCTTTCATGGCTTGGTTCAGCATCATGCTGAAGAAGATTGAAAAGAGGGTTGGTGCGAGAACACAGCCTTGCTTCACGCCATTGTTAATGGAGAAGGGTTCAGAGAGCTCATTGCTGTGTCTGACCCGACCTTGTTGGTTTTCGTGCAGTTGGATAATCATGTTGAGGAACTTTGGGGGACATCCGATGCGCTCTAGTATTTGCCAAAGCCCTTTCCTGCTCACGGTGTCGAAGGCTTTGGTGAGGTCAACAAAGGTGATGTAGAGTCCTTTGTTTTGTTCTCTGCACTTTTCTTGGAGCTGTCTGAGGGCAAAGACCATGTCAGTGGTTCCTCTGTTTGCGCGAAAGCCGCACTGTGATTCTGGGAGAATATTCTCGGCGACACTAGGTATTATTCTATTTAGTAGAATCCTAGCGAAGATTTTGCCTGCAATGGAGAGCAACGTGATTCCCCTGTAGTTTGAGCAGTCTGATTTCTCGCCTTTGTTTTTGTACAGGGTGATGATGGTGGCATCACGAAGATCCTGAGGCAGTTTACCTTGGTCCCAACAAAGCTTGATAAACTCATGCAGTTTGGCATGCAGAGTTTTGCCGCCAGCCTTCCAGACTTCTGGGGGGATTCCATCCATACCTGCTGCTTTGCCACTTTTCAGTTGTTCGATTGCCTTATATGTCTCATCCAGGGTGGGAACCTCATCCAGCTCTAGCCTTAGGGGCTGTTGAGGGAGCTGGAGCAGGGCGGAATCTTGGACTGAGCGGTTGGTACTGAAAAGAGATTGGAAGTGTTCTGACCATCGGTTGAGGATGGAGATCTTGTCGCTGAGGAGGACTTTGCCGTCTGAGCTGCGCAACGGGCTTTGGACTTGGGGTGAGGGGCCGTACACAGCCTTTAGAGCCTCGTAGAAACCCCTGAAGTTGCCAATGTCCGCGCTGAGCTGTGTTCGTTTGGCGAGGCTAGTCCACCACTCATTTTGGATCTCCCGGAGTTTGCGCTGAAGATGGCTGCATGCGCGACGGAAGGCTTGTTTTTTCTCTGGACAGGATGATCTTACATCACTGATAAACCTTCTCCCAAACACGGTGTCACAATATCTACCTCAGTCTACTGTATATCACTGCTAAATCCTCTCCCCTCTGTTTACCCGGTTTCACAGTGTCTGCCTCATTCTACCATTCATCACCGTGAAACCTTCTCCCGACTGTGAACCCGGTCAAATAATATCTGCCTCAATCTCCCGAAATTCACCATTAAAATTTCTCCCCACTGTTAACTCCGTGTCTCCGTTTCTGCAACAATGTATCGTGTGTCACCTTAAATCTCCTCCGCACTGTGAACCTGGTGTCACAGTACCTGCCACAGTTCATTGAACCTCACTGTTAAACCGTCTCACTAATGTGTACCCGGTCTCACAGTATCCGTCTCAGTCTACCATACATCACGGTTAAACCTTCTCACTACTGTCAAACCGGTGTCACTGGTTCTGCAACAGTGTATCCTGTATCACCGTTAAACCTTCTGCCCACTTTGAACCTGGTGTCACAGTATATGCCAGTTTCGCGTACTTCACTGATAAACCTCCCCACTATGAACCCGGTGTCGTACATCACCGTTGACCCTTCTCCCCACTCTAAACTTGGTGTCACAGTATCTGGCAAAGATTGCCGTACATCACCATTAAACATGCTCCCCACTCTGAACCTCGTGTCACAGTATCAGACTCAGTCTGCAGTCCATCTTCCCATTTTGTACCTCGTGTCACAGTCACTGCCGCACGGAGACCATAGCCTCTGACAAATTGTGTGGACTCATCTGATTGATCCTCAGGGAATCCATTGTGCTCTCCTCGGTCTCCTCAAGATCTCCATCATGGTGGTGTTCCTCCTCTGGATCCAAGGTTCAAGGTAGCTGCTCCATCTGGGTGCACATGACATTCCTTCCTGGCTGACCTGAGGAAAAACCAGAGCTATCCTGCCGCCTATTTACATGACAATGTGTCTTGGTGGTCGCCCATGGGCTCCTGCAGACCCGAGCATAATGGCTTTGTTTTCTACTTTTCGAGCAGTCCGCGTCTATTGCTGGGCAGCGTCCTAGGGGTGGGGGTTTTGGCCACAGAACTGGCATCTATAGGTCACATCTAGCTGAGCTGCCATTGCTGCAGCCGTTGTCATCTCCATATTCTCGGCCCGATCTTGGCGGGGTGTCAGCGAATCTAGCAGAGTTGGAATGATGTGCTTGGCGTTGTGGTTGGGAAGGTATTCCCCAAGGTTGTTTCTAGCCATCTCCCATTGCCTTTGCCATCCTAAAAGTCTCTTCCAGGGACACCGTGCTTTGTTCTAATAGCCGCTGGCGGATTTTGTTTGACCGGACCCCTGCCACCAGCGTGTCCCTCTTCAGGTCCTGTGCTATTTGCTGTGCTATTCTAGCACAGAAGTTGTATGCCCGTGCTGGGGCTCTTACTGAGAGCATGAAACCCCGGAAGGACTCCCCTGGTTGCTGTCTTCTGGTTAGGAGACAGTGTCTCGTGTGAACTTCACCTCCCCCTTGGAGATAGTGGGACTGGAGCATGTCCATGAGGCGCAGTTCTGGACTAATGTGTACAGGAGGTCTCCCATCTGGGCCACCAGCTGCATGAAAAGGTCTTCTGGGTGGGCAGTGGGCATCAGCACGTGACTGTGATTCAGGAAACAATGTCTGCAGTGACTGAAATGCGTGCGTATGCAAGGGTCTCAGGGGTCTAGTTCCAGGCTTTCCGGCCATAGCATCCAGTGCTGCCGTTGATTCATTTCTAAGTGCCCCGATTGTGCTGGGGCTGGGGACTGTCGCTTCCACTGATGGATGTGGGACTCCCTGGTGACTGGCGTTACCTGGTAGATGTCCACTGAGGGTCTGCCGTCCTCACTCTCATCCCCGTGTCTGAGCCAAAATCCACCAGGTTTGGGGGAGGGGGGCTCGCACACATCTGAACCATGAAAGGCTTGACCTCCTCCTCGATCTCCTCGTCGTGCTTGGGTGTGATCACCCAAATTTTATGTGAGTGGAAAAAATTGTGGCAGGATGCATCAAAGGAAAACACAGGCACAATAGTGTTTGGGGCCACACAGCTTTATTTCACTCACATAAAGATGTAGTTGGCTGCTTGCTGTGTTTACAGTGGTCCCGGGGGTCGTGAGAGAGAGGGAGGGGGAGAGAGAGAGAGAGAGAGAGAGAGATGGATGTCATTAGGCCGGGTGCCGAGTCTCTGCGCCACCTAGTGGCCGAGTTAGGTACTGCAGCATATCATCAGACAGGTCACCACACTATTCCTTTTGTGTTTCCCTTATTTCAAGTGTAACATTATACAGCCAGACATCTCCTCTTGTGTGGACCACAAGGGCTTTGACCAGGCTGAAGTCAGGACTCCCAACCCATCTTCCAAATGGGGTTTTCCACAAGCTGCCACCTTGTCCTGTTCCAGTCCCAGCTACTGCAGAACTGGAGAACTCAAATCTCTCTCTGTCTCTGTCTCTGTCTCTGTCTCTGTCTCTCTCTCTCTCTCTCTCTCTCTCTCTCTCTCTCGCTCTCTCACTCTCTCTCTCTCTCTCTCTCTCTCTCTCACTCACACAGAGAAAACCACATGATCCTCTGGGAACAGCCAACTGCACTCAGACTGCGGCACCAGAGCTAATCCTCTGAGTTTGTTCATCTGCTGCTTTCCAAAACAAGAATCCATCACTCCACAGCAGGTCGAATTAACCCGTACTTGTGAAATCCTTATAGCCATTCTTCAAAGTTTTTGCAAAGGCACCCGAAGCCTGGACTGTCTGCCTTGAGGAGAGCTCTGGCATTTTAAATGAGATCTGTTTTGAAGTGTTTGTATGTGACCTCCACTAAAAAACCTGCCACAATTTATCTCATTTTAAAACATATCTATAACCAATATAAAATATAGCATAATCTCTCACAGTATAAACTTTTTGCAGATAGCACGTGATTTGAACCCTGGGCCCAATCGCTGGCGATGAAAAGAGTTGTGATAACTGCTAAGCCAACCATGGCACCCAAAGAATATCTAGATCCATCGCCCTCTGGGTTGTGGGCCCAGCACGCTTCCGCTGCACTGTTCTGCTTACATGGACACAGAATTCTGAGCGATGTAGATGGAACAAATGCAAGCAGGCTTTTTATCCACTGAGTTAAGGTGAGATAAGAACCAGAGGGCATGGGTCAAGAATGAAAGGTGAAATGTTGAAAGGGAACATTTGGGGGGAACTTCTTCACACAGAGAGTGGTGGGAGAATGGAACCAACTGCCAGCTGAAGTGGTGAATGCCGGCTTGATTTTAATAGTTAATAAAACTTTGGGCTTGTACCTTGATGAGAGGGCTATGTTCTAGGTGCAGGTCAGTTTGATCTGTATAAAATAATAGTTCAGCACAGACTAAAAGGGCCAAAAGGCCTGTTGTTCTGCTGGAGTTTTCTATGGAAGAGATTGTGCAGTCACTGATATCAGAGACTCGTGGAATTGTAATCCACAGAGACCAACCCTTCAGACCAGCTCGACCCTGAAACCCAAGTTGTCTTCTTCAACTGGTTCCATTCACCTGCATTTAGCCCGTATCCGTCTGAATCTGTACCTGGGTAAATGTCCTTAAAACATTACAATAGTCCCCAGCTTTACCACTTCCTCTGGCAGCTCGTTCCACTTGCCCCGCCGCCCTCTGGGTGAAAATTATGCCCCTCAGGTCCTTTTTAAATCTTTCCCCTCTCAATTTAAATCTATGTCCTCTGATGTTACATGTTGGGGAAAAAGGTGAATTAACATAAGATTTCAAGATCTCTGAGGTCCCCCTCATCCTCCTACACTCGAAGGAGAACAGTCCCAGTCTATCCAACCTCTCCTTTAATTCAAAGCCCCAGTGTCAGGAACATTCAGATTTCAGAATTATTGTCCGAGTACATACATGACATCACATACAACCCTCAGATCATTTTTGTTGTGGGTCAGGCAGAATTACCACTTATTGGTCGTGCAAACACAACTGGACTCAATGTTCTCATGTAAAGAACTAAAGGTTGCAAAGAAAGTTTTGGCATTCTTGGCCTTCATAAATCAAAGTATTGATAGAGGAGTTGGGAAGTTATGATGAGGTTGTATAATATGTTGGCGAGGTCAAATCTGGAGTACTGTGTGCAGTTCTGGGTCGTCTAACTACAGGAAGGATATCAGTAAGATTGAAAGAGGGCAGAGAAGATTTACTAGGACGTTGCCAGGTCTTCAGGAGTTGAGTTATAGGGAAAGATTAAACAGGTTAGGACTTTATTGCTTGTAGCGTCGAAGAACGAGGAGAGATTTGATCGAGGTTTACAAAATTCTGGGGAATAGACAGTAAATGAGAGTCGGCTCTTTCCACAGATTAGGAGAAGACATGGCTTTAGGGTGAAAGGAGAAAGGAATTTGGGGAACATTAGGGAGAACTCAGAAAATGGTGGGAGTGTGGAATGAACTGCCATCTGTCATGGTGAATGCCTGCTCACTCTTGAATAAATTGAATAGATTCACAGATGGGAGAGATCTGGAGGGTTATGGACTGGGTGCAGGTCAATGGGACTAGCAGAATAATATTTTGGAACAGACTAGAGGGGCTGAACAGCCTGTTTTCTGTGCTGCAGTGTTCTATGTTTCTAACTGTAAGCAAATAATAAATGTAAACAAACTGCAATCCAGAGAGAATAAAAGAAAAACTCAATAAAGTGCACAATTAAGAATTCTTAAATGAGTCCCTGATTGAGTTTGTCATTGAGGAGTCTGATAGTGGAGGGGGAGCAGCTGTTCCTGAACCTGGTGGTGTGGGGCTTGTGGCATCAATACCTCTTTCCTGATGGTAGCAGCGATTAAAGAGCGTGTGCTGGGTGGTGCGGATTCTTGATGATTACTGCTGTTCTGCTGTTTAATGAACAGAGGGATTGAGTGAGAGCAGCCACAAGTGTAAATGAAAGGACAGAGTGAAGAGTGACGTGGGCAGAGTTTGTGTTGTGTCCCCTGGTTAGGCTGTGAAGGGTTTGTATTTTCTCCCCATGACCTGTGTGACTTTTTGCCAGGTGCTCTGGTTTCCTCCCACCCTTCGAAACATACAGGGTTGGCAGGTTAATTGGGTGTGATTGGAGTCAAGTGTGTCATGGGACACCAGACTGTAACGTTCATATTAATACATTACATTTCTCTATGCTTGGCACATGTCCTTTCTATTTTCTAAGCCTCTCTCAAGTCACCCCCCAGCCTCTGTCATTCCAGGGCGAACAGTTCCTCTCGACCCAGCCTCTCTGTTGGCACAGCCCCAGTCCAGTCTAGAAATGATTTCCATTGACTGAAATGCAGCAGGAACTTCACAGCCTAAAGGGTAACAAAATCTCTCTGAAAATCAAAACAGAACTCCAGAATCTGGTAACTGCATGCATTAAATCTTATGGTCTAACCCTATCAAAGATATTCCCCAACTTCTACCCATCTCACTCCCAGATAAAGCATCCATGAAAGAGCTGACATGCCAGAAGCGCAGCCAGTTTCAGCTGCGGAAGAAAGGGACCCTAAGCATAAGTGCGTAAGGCCAAATCTTACCCTTCCAGTGCTTCATGTGAACAACGGCCATCGCCAACTTGGACTGTGTCACCTCTGGTCCCATTTCTAGTCGTGGAAAATAGCATAGTGGGGGCTCGAGCACGACGGATAGGGTTAACGTCAACTCCAACGGCGACTGCGTGCAAACCATGGGGATAGCCATTTTGGAAGTTGACGACACACATACAATAGCAGCTGAGACAGACAACAAACTTACACTGGCATCCATCATTTGAGATCAGAGTAGTGTACAACAATAAGCAAAGTCCACCAGACACAAATGGAGCATGTATCTCTACTCTATTAATTAGACCTTGTTTTGGAACAATGCAGAATCCAGATCCGAATTTATTCTCATGAACATTTCACGCAATTTATTGTTCCACAGCAGTATCATAGGTGCAAATATTGCTATAAATTACATTTTCAAAAGAAGAGAATATGAGATCGTGTCTATGGTTCGTTGAACATTCGGAAATCTGATCACAATGTAAAGGGACAGAAGCAGGTCATTAGGCCCATCGAGTCTGTTCCATGACTCTACACTCAGCTGAACACCTGATTTCCAGCCTTTTCCCCAGGTCCCTTGATACCCTTACTAATGAGATACTTATCTATTTCCTACTTAAATTCTCCTTGTGATCTGGCCTCCACTGCCTTGTGCGGCTGTGAGTTCCACAGATCCACGACCCTCTGACGAAAGAAGTTCCTCCTCTATGAATAATTTCTAATTTTAAGACGATGACCCTTGTCCTCAATTCACCTATCAAGGGAAACATCTAATCTGCATTCTCTCTGTCAAAATCTTTCAATATTCAAAAGATCTCTATGAGATTCACCTATACTCCAACGTATACAACCCTTGTGGTGCCAAATGTTCCTCATACGCCAGCCCCTGCATTCCAGGAATCATCCTAGTAAATCTCTGCACCATCTCCAACAACATCACATCCTTTCTGAGAAAGAATCTCATTAACACTTCTCTGTCTTCTGGTATTTGCCCCTCTCACCCCAGGAAAATGTTGCCGCCTGTCCACCCTACCAATGCCCTCATAATCTTGTAGGACTCTATTGTCACCACTTATCCTTCTTCACTCCAAAGGGAAAAGCCCTAGCTCTGTTAAGCTTGCCTCATTTTTCAGTTCAGGCAACCTCCTATAAATCTTCTCTGCACCCTAATAACCTGAATATGCCTGAGATTGCCTGATCTTGGAAGCAAAGCAGGCTCAGGACTGGTCAGGACTTGGAGGGGAGACTGCCTAGGGACACCCGGTGCTGTAGGATTCTGAGGGGCACTGGAGAAATGGGCAACACTCTGTCCGCCTTCCGGTAGAAAAAAGTTAAAGAATTTCATGTATGTTACATTCTAAATGTAGTGTTACATGATGATAGTGAAACATTTACATTTACCCTCTCCAAAGCTTCCAGTAATAAGGAAACCAGAACTGAACACAATATTCTAATTGTGGTCTAACCAGTTTTCTCGAGCTGTAACGTGACCTCTCAACTCTTGAGCTCAATCTCCAACTAATGAAGGCCAGAATACCATAAGCCTTCTGAACGATCCTATCAACCTGCAAGGGCAACCTTGAGAGATCTGGAATTGAGGGAACCACTCAGAAGTGGATGAAGTTGCATCCTGTAAAAATATGTATCAGGAGTCGGCAAGGCAGCCAGAAGGAACCAGAGGCTTTGAAATGATGCAGGCTCGCAATACTGTTGCCTTCTTCATAGATGTTATCAGTTTATTGCCTTGTTACACAGAATAAAACACTTTGAATATGCCAGCCACTGAGGTGACAACTGACAAACCTCTTCAAGAGTCAACTCTCCCTCATGCAGCATCTCTGTTTTGAGTAGAAGGCTGTTCTCACAAAAATAGCCATCACAGTCGGCACTTTGTTGCCCTTAGAATGCCTGGCACTGCTCCCAGCATGCACGGTGCTGCTCCCAGCATGCTCCAACCATGGCCAACCCCACGCCTGACAGCACTGGCACAGTGAGGGTCACAAGGCCATGTCTCAAGGTTGCAGGTGGTCGTAGTTCACAAACCTTCTGCCTGACACCACCTCCCCCCACCCCAAGCTTCAAGAACAGTGTTAATTAAATAGCTATCGGGCTCTTGTGAGCAGAGGGGAAGAAGCTGTCCTGTTCTGTTGGGTGTTCATCAGGCTTCTGTTCCTCCATCCCGATGGTAGCAGTGAGAAGATGGCATGGCCCAGGTGGTGGGGATCCTTGAGGATAGTGGCTGGTTTCTTGAGACACCGCCTCTTGTAAATGTCCTCGATGGAGTGGGGACTAATGCCCATGGTGGCACTGGCTGAGTTCACAACATTCTGTTGCCTTTTCTTGTCTTGTGTATTGGCAGCTCAGGTGATGCAAACGGTAGAAATTGGCAAGTCTTTGGTGACATCTCAAATCTCCTCAGACTCCTCACTCTGTTGCTCAGGCAGAGTTAACTCTTGGGGAGGGGGTCACCTGTTTTTCTTTAATTTTTATAATTAGACAAACAGCACTGTAACAGGCCACCAATTCGGTCCTACAAGTCCTTACACCCCATTGACCTACACCCCAGTATGTTTTTGAAGGGGACGTGTTATTCAGATGTCATGTGTTGTTCAGGGGTCACCCGTTGTTCCGAGGTCACCTGTTGGTCAGGGAGAGGTGATCTGTTCATCAGGGGTAACCTGTTATTCAGAGAGTGGTTGCCAGTTGGTCAGGTTGTCACCTGCTGGACAATGGTCATGAATTGGTTAGGGACAGGTCATCTGTTGGTCAAGTGGACATCTAGGTCAGGACAGGGCATGTGTTGGTCAAGGAGTAGTTAGTTACCTGTTGGTCAAGGGTTACCTGCTGGTCAGGAAGAGGTGACCTGCAGGTCAGGGGTCACCTTTTGGCTAGGTAGAATTCTGTTTGGTGAAAAGTCACGTGTTAGTCAGGAAGGATTCATCTATTGATCAGGAAGGAATCACCTGTGGGTCAGGGCCACCTGTGGGTCAGCAAGATGTCTTCTATGAATCAGGAGTCACCTGTTGGTTATGGGCCACTTGTGGGTCAGGGCAGGCTCAAAGGTGGATCCGGCATCACCTGTTGGCAGGTTATAGTCACCTGTTGGACAGGGGCCCCGTTTGGGTGAGGGAAAGGTTTTCTCTTGGTTATGCAGTGGATCACTTGGTCAGGGGTTATCTGTTGGTCAAGGGTCACATATTGGTCAGGGAGAAGTCACCTGTTGGTCAAAAGTCACAATGACCATTTTTGGAGGACCTTAATGATTGCTCTGTTCAATTCTTAGTGCATGCCTCAACCCCTCCAAACCAGATCCCCAGTACCTTCAGGTAGTCCATTGTGACTGTAAAAGGGATGGGGGATAGGTTGGGCCAGTTAACCCTGGCGACCAACGTGGACTCAAATGGCCTGCATATGGTGGTCACCTATTGGTCAGAGAGAGATCTCCTGTTGGGCATGTGACAGAATATATAGAAATATTTTTGGGAGATAAATTGGGAAACATAGAGCAGGTTATGTACATACACACACTTTAAAGCAGATCTTATTTGAAATACTGAAGAATTTATATCCACAGTGACTTTGCAGAAGTTGTAAAGAACAGCACTGGAGATTTCACAAGTTGGTGTTTACTGAATTGACGTTAAGGTTGAATAGACTATTGTCTTTAAAGCAACAGCAAGAGACATACTGTCTCTTGATTCCTTTTGCAAGGCCTTTGAAGAGTGCACAAAAAAGTCATTAAAGGGTTCTTGCTCACCTAAAAACAACAGATGAACCGGCAGACGGACTTTGATGGTTTGCTGGAGAAGGTCAGTTGTTTTTATACATGAGAGAGGGACCACATATTGACCATGGGTTACCAATGGGTCAAGTGTCAACTGTTGGTCAGTGGTCAGATGTTGATGAGGGAGAAATGAACTGTTGGTCAGGGAGAGGTCTCCTGTTTGTTAAGGGTCACCTGTTGGTCAGAGATCAGCTGTTGTTCAAGGTCAGCTTTTGGTCAGGGGTCATCTTGTTCAGGAATCAACTGTTAGTCAGGTGTCACCTGTTAGCCTGGGGTGATCCATTGGTCAGAGAGAGTCACTTGTTGGTTAGGAAGGAGTCTACATTGGTCAGGAAGGAGTCTACATGTTAGTCAGGGAGACATCACCTGTTGGTCAGGGTCATATGTTGGTCAAGCAGTGGTCACTTGTTGGTCAAGTCACCTGTTAGTCAGGGGGTCATTTGTTGGTCAGGAAGGTGTTACCTGTGGTCGAGGGGTCTCCTGTGGGTCAGGGAGAGGTCTTCTTTTGGTCAGGAGGTCATCTATTAGTCATGGGTCACCTGTAGGTCAGGGAGATATCTCCTGCTGTTCAGAGGTCACCTGTTGGTTAGGGACAGGTAATTTTTGATCAGAGAGTGGTCACCTATTGGACAGGGGTCACACGTAGGTCAGGGTCGATTCACCTGTTGGTCCGAGAGAGATCACCTGTTGGTCAGGGAGTAATTAACCTCACTTTGATGTGACTGTGAGGATAGAGAACTGCAGATTCCATCCATCATCTGTCCCACCCCCTCTATCCCCATCTACCATCATCCATTATAGGAAGGATGTGGAAGCTATGGAGAGGGTGCAGAACAGAGTTCCCAGGAATTTGCCTGGATAGGAAAGTAAGTCTTAACCAGAGCTGACACTTTTCTCTTTGGAGTGAAGATGGATGAAAGGAGACTTAATAGAGGTCTACAAGATTCTAGGAGGCAGAGCTAGGATGAATAATATTCCTCTCGCCCTTTCTGCCCCAAGATTCCAACTGTGCAGCCCCCACATATGCTGATGTCCTCAGCCACTAGGTTTGGCCACTGATTTCACTATCAGCTCTCTACAGTGTCTATCCCTTGTCTCTTGGGATCAGATATCACTGGCAAACTGTGTTGAGAAATGGCAACGTTGTCACTTGTACAAATCTAGCGTGTTCAGCCAGTGGAGACACAGTGCTCTCCCACATGGTACTGCTGCCTAGTCCTGCTACCAACTCCTCCGAGCTGTCTTTAAACAGTTTGTTAAAGGATGGCAGAATATAGTTTTCATGGGAAGACTCTTGGCAGGGTAGAGGATGAGAGGGATCTTGACGTCCGAGTCCATAGGAGACTCAAGCAGCTGTGCAGGTTGATTTTGTGATTAAGAAGCTGATCAGTGTATTGGCCTTGATTAATCGTGGAATTGGATTTAGGAGCCACGACGTAATGTTGCAGTGATATAGGGCCATGGTCAGACCCCAGTTGGAGTAGAGTGCTCAATTCTGGTCACCTCACTACTGGAAGGATGTGGAAACCATAGAAAGTGTGCAGAGGAGATTTCCAAGGATGTTCCCTGATTTAGAGAGCATGCCTAATGAAAGCAGGTGAGTCAATTCGGGCTTTTCACCTTGGACTGACAGAGGATGAGAGGACATGATGGAGGTGTTTAAGATGATGAGAGGCATTGATGATGTGAATAGTGAGAAGGTTTTTCCCAAGATGGGAATTATCGCAACAAGAGGACACGGGTTTGGAAATCTACTTACTGATCTGAGGTCGTCTAAAAGGTAACGCTGACACTAAAAAGAAGCTAAGGAATTATTCTGGACAGATTTCAATTCCAAATCTACCCAGAGTGGACGATCAAATTTATCCAAGTCATAAACCCAAAAAATCATACAGCGAATATTAAGTGCCCGATAGCAAAATCTCAAATTCCATAAGGCCAGACCTCCCTCCTTCTTAGGTTTCTGCAAGTGAAGCTGATTCAGTCTGATGCCCTCACCATTCGAAATATAATAGTGTGGTAAACCGCTGTCGTGCTGTGATTGGGTGCTGCTGACAGGAAATGCCTCCCGAGACCGATCCTACCCATAATTCTTTGTTTGCCTTGATCAGTCAATGAGGTTGACGGCTGTTCCAGTCTATAGTTAATAAAAGCCCATCAGTTTCATTAGTCATCAAAGATTAATTCTTCAAATCAATATCATCAAATTAAGATTTCGGAATAAAAATTGGGACAGCTGAAATAGGTATATGACAAAGTAATGTTATCATTTCAACAGCATTAATACGGCCAACCAAAGACAAAGTCAACAGGGTCCATCGAGTAAAAGATTGCTTCACAAAAGTGAATAAAGGAGCAAATTTTAATTTAAACAAATCTTTAAATTTCCTGGTGATTTTAACACCTAAGTATGTACTATACTCTTTAACAATCTTAAATGGTATATTGTCATAAATAGGATCATGTGAGTTGATTGGGAATAATTCAGTTTGATGAAAATGTAGTTTATATCCAGAAAACCCTCCCAAAATGTGATAGAAAAGCGAGCATCGCAGGGATAGAACGAGCAGGATCTCAAATAGAGACTAGAAGATCATCTGCATCTAGAGAGACGATGTCCTTTATCTCTTCCTTGAATCTCATTTGAATTACGGAGTGCAATTGCAAGGGGTTCTAACACCAGATTAAAAAGTGAAGTGTGAGGAGACGGCCTTGTCTAGTACATCGAAACAATGTGAGTGGCGAAGATTTGAGATCATTCGTAATAACTACTGCAGTTGGTTTAAAATAAAGTAACTTAATCCAGGAATTCAGTCCAAAACCAAAATTGAACCTTTCCAAAATTTCAAACAAGTATCTCCATTCAACTCTATCAAAAGTAAGGTGGACGAGCTGAAGGTGGGATAGACACTTGGCAATATGATGTGGTGGATATTAGTGAGATGTGTTTGTATGAGGGATGTGATTGGCACTTATATATTCCAGGATTTTGCTGCTTTAGATGTGAGAGAATTGGAGGGGTAGGGGGGGGAGGGTTAAGGGGGTGTGTGGCATTACTTGTCAGGGAAAATATTACAGCAGTGGTGAGGCGTGATAGATTGAAGGGCTCGTCGAGGGAGGCGGTGTGGGTGGAATGAAAACATAGAAAAAGTGAGGTTACAATTATAGGGGTGTATTATAGACCACCTAGTGGGGAGTGAGAACTAGAGGAGCAAATGTGGGAGGAAATAGCTGAGGTGTGCAATAAGCACAGAGTTGTGTTAGTTGGGGATTTTAATTTTCCTAATATAGATTGGGAGACGCCGTCAGTGAAAGGCCTGGGTGGCTTAGAATTTGTCAAATGTGTGCAGGATAGCTTGATGCAGCAATATGTTGAGGTATCCACGAGAGAGGGGGGAGTGTTGGACCTACTGTTGGGGAGCACTTTGGATCCAGTGATCATGGTACCATTAGTTTCCGCATAATTATGGAAAGGGATAGGTCTGGTCCGATGATGAAGGTCTTTGAGTGGGGGAAAGCCAGATTTGATGAAATGAGAAGGGATTTGGAGGGTGTGGTTTGGGCTGATTTGTTTTTTTTTTTGTGAAGGAGGTGCAGGAGAATTTAAAAGTGAGATTTTGAAGGTGTAGAATCTTTATGTTCCTGTAAGGATAGAAGACAGGGCCAGATGTTCAAGAGAGCTGTGGTTTTCAAGAGAGATTAGGAAGTTGGTTCAAGTCAAGAGGGAGGCTTACATTAAATACGGGAAGCAAGGGATGGACGAGATGCTTGAAAGATACAGAGATTGTAGAAAGAAGCTTAAGAAGGAAATTAGGAACGCGAAAAGAAGTTACAAGGTGGGAAAAGCAAATAGAGTGAAAGTAAATCCGAAGGGTTTATGCTATGTGAATAGCAAAAGGAGAGTGAAGGATAGAATTGGTCCACTGGAGAATCGGAGCATGTAAGGAGCCAAATGAGATTAGAGAGATATTGAATGAGTTCTTCTCATCGGTATTCACTAGGGAAAGGGCTATGGAATTGTGTAGGATAAGTGAGGCAAAAGTGGTAGTTATGGAAAACATAGGGATCAGCAAAGAGGGGGTGTTCGAACCTCTGAGGTATATAAAGCTGGATAGGTCTCCAGATCCCGATGGAATTTTCCCCAGGACCTTAAGGGAAGTCAGGGAGGAAATAGCAAAGGCTCTGACAGTGATTTTTCCACAGTCACTGGAGGAGGGTGTGGTGCCGTGGGATTGGTGTGTTGCAAATGTGGTTCCTCTGTTTAAAAAGGGCTTAAGGTGTAGGCCCAGCAATTATTGGCCAGTAATTTTGACATCGGTGGTGGGTAAACTAATGGAAAGTATTTTTAGGGATAATATGTATAAGTATCGAGAGGGGCAGGGATTGATCAGCGCCATCCAACATGGGTTTGTGATGGGAAGTCATGTTTGACAAATCTTGTTGAATTTTTTGAGGAAGTGAATAGAAAAGTTGATGAAGGTAGAGCAGTAGACGTGGTCTGTTTAGATTTCAGTAAGGCTTTCGATAAGGTTCCACATGGTGAGGTAGGTTCAGTCACTAGGGATAGATGTTGAGGTAGTCAGATGGGCACCAGAGAGTCATGGTGGACAACTGTCTGTGAGGATGGAAGTCAGTGACCAGCGGTGTGCCTCAGGGATCGGTTTTGGGTCCTTTATTGTTCATCATTTACATGAATGATTTGGATGATGGTGTGGTAAATTGGGTAGTAAATATGTGGATGATACAAAAGTGGGGGTGTTGTGGATAGTGAGGAGGGTTTTTGTGGACTGCAGAAGGATTTGGACGTCTTAGAAGAGAGGGCTGAATGGTGGCAGATGGAGTTTAATGTAGAGAAGAGAGATGTACTTCATTTTGGGAAAAATACACAAAATGAAGTGAAGGGGAGGGGGTGTTGATGAATGCAGAAGAACCAAGAGATCTTGGAATAACGGTTCAGCGTTCTTTGAGGGTGGCGACTCATGTAGATAGGCTGGTGAAGAAGGCTTTTGGTATGGTGGCCTTATAAATCGTAGCATAGAATATAGGAGGTGGGAGGAAATGTTGAGGCCAGGTTTGGAATATTGTGTGCAGTTCTTGTCTCCAAATTATAGGAAGGATATCAATAAGGTAGAGAGGGTGCAGAGAAGATTTACTAAAATGTTTCCTGGATTGCAGTATGTAGAATACGGAGAAAGTTTGAGTAGACTGGGTCTTTATTCATTGGAATGCAAAAGGTTGAGAGGCGATTTGATAGAGGTATATAAATTTATGAAGGAAATAGATAGAGTAGATGTGTATAGTCTCTTCTTTTTTTAATTTTTTTTAAATTTTTCACACCATAAACCACATTGACCAAGATACATACATTTTCCTTTTCAAATATATACAGTACCATTTTCTCCCCCCTCCCTCCTCCCATCCCTCCCTCCCTACCTCCACCCCCATCCATTTAAAGTACAAAATCTAAGATACATTATACCATTCAAACAATGTTGTCATTCAATAAAAATAAACAAGAAATTCCACTGAGTCAATTCTTTTCATTTCCTTCTCCTTTCGTTAATTTAGGTAGTGAATGTCCCCAGTAGGTTTTCTCTATTGTGTTTCATGTAAGGCTCGCATATTTGTTCAAATATTTCAATATTATTTCTTAAAATATATGTTATTTTTTTCTAATGGAATACATTTATTCATTTCTATATACCATTTTTTTTTTGAAATTATCTTCCAATTTCCAGGTTGACATAATACATTTTTTTGCTACGGCTAGAGCTATCATAACAAGTCTTTTTTGTGCACCATCCAAATCAATTCCAAATTCTTTCTTCTTTATGTTACTTAGGAGGAAGATCTCTGGATTTTTTGGTATATTGTTTTCTGTAATTTTATTTAATATATGGTTTAGATCTTCCCAAAATTTTTCTACTTTCTCACATGCCCAGATTGCATGAATTGTTGTTCCCATTTCTCTTTTACATCGAAAACATCTGTCAGATACTGTTGGGTCCCATTTATTTAACTTTTGAGGTGTAATGTATAGCCTGTGTATCCAGTTATATTGTATCATACGTAACCTCGTATTTATTGTATTTCTCATCGTTCCAGAACATAACTTCTCCCATGTTTCCTTTTTTATTTTTATATATAAACCTTGTTCCCATTTTTGTTTAGTTTTACCATTTATTTCTTCATTCTACTGTTCTTGCAGTTTAATATACATATTTGTTATAAATCTTTTGATTATCATTGTATCTGTAATCACATATTCAAAGTTACTTCCCTCTGGTAACCTCAGACTGCTTCCTAATTTGTACTTCAAGTAGGATCTCAATTGGTAATATGCCAGCACTGTATCTTGAGTTATATTGTATTTATCTTTCATTTGTTCAAAGGATAATAATCTATTTCCTGAAAAACAATTTTCTATTCTTTTGATCCCTTTTTTCTCCCATTCTCTAAAGGAAAGGTTATCTATTGTAAAAGGGAGTAACTTATTTTGCGTCAATATTAGTTTTGGTAATTGGTAATTTGTTTTATTTCTTTCTACATGAATCTTTTTTCCAAATATTGAGTAGATGATGTAATACTGGAGAACTCCTACGTTGTACCAATTTTTCATCCCATTTATATAATATGTGTTCAGGTATCTTTTCCCCTATTTTATCTACTTCTAATCTAGTCCAATCTGGCTTTTCCCTTGTTTGATAAAAATCTGATAGGTATCTTAATTGTGCGGCTCTATAATAATATTTAAAGTTTGGCAGTTGTAAGCCTTCTTGTTTATACCATTCTGTTAATTTATCTAGTGCTATCCTCGGTTTCCCACCTTTCCATAAAAATTTCCTTATTATGTTCTTTAATTCCTTGAAGAATTTCTCTGTCAAGTGTATTGGCAATGCCTGAAATAGGTATAATATCCTTGGGAAAATGTTCATTTTAATACAGTTTATCCTTCCTATTAGTGTTAATGGTAAATCTTTCCAATGCTCTAAATCGTCTTGTAATTTTTTCATTAGTGGATAATAATTGAGTTTATATAGATGGTTGAGAATTTTATTTATTTGTGTACCTAGGTATCATATTGCTTGCATTTGCCATCTGAATGGTGATTCCTTCTTAAATTTTGAGAAATCCGCATTATTCATTGGCATTGCTTCACTTTTATTTACGTTAATTTTGTAACCTTCAATTTCTTTTATAATTCTGGTTCTGTTAAGTATACTATAATATCATTCGCAAATAAACTGATTTTATATTCCTTGTCTTTTATTTTTATCCCTTTTATTTTATTTTCTGTTCTTATCAATTCTGCTAGTGGTTCTACATCCTGGTGCGAGAAAGTGACAAACAAGATGTGCTCCACACCAGGGTCATGCCTAGCGCGGAATGCCACACTGACCACCGGCTGGTTCGCTGCAAGCTCAACCTTCACTTCAAGCCAAAGCCCAGGAACAATAAAGCCCCCAGAAAGAGGTTCAATGTTGGAAAACTGCAGTCAGACGAAGCGAGAGGAAACTTCCAGGCAAACCTCAAAGCATAGCTCGACGTTGCAACCCGCCTCACGGACCCGTCCCCTGAAACACTCTGGGATCAGTTGAAGACTACCATACTGCAATCCACTGAAGAGGTACTGGGCTTCTCCTCCAGGAAAAACAAGGACTGGTTTGACGAAAACAGCCAGGAAATCCAGGAGCTGCTGGCAAAGAAGCGAGCTGCCCACCAGGCTCACCTTACAAAGCCGTCCTGTCCAGAGAAGAAACAAGCCTTCCGTCGCGCATGCAGCCATCTTCAGCGCAAACTCCGGGAGATCCAAAATGAGTGGTGGACTAGCTTCGCCAAACGAACACAGCTCAGCGCGGACATTGGCGACTTCAGGGGTTTCTACGAGGCTCTAAAGGCTGTATACGGCCCCTCACCCCAAGTCCAAAGCCCGCTTCGCAGCTCAGACGGCAAAGTCCTCCTCAGCGACAAGATCTCCATCCTCAACCGATGGTCAGAACACTTCCAATCTCTTTTCAGTACCAACCGCTCAGTCCAAGATTCCGCCCTGCTCCAGCTCCCTCAACAGCCCCTAAGGCTAGAGCTGGATGAGGTTCCCACCCTGGATGAGACATATAAGGCAATCGAACAACTGAAAAGTGGCAAAGCAGCAGGTATGGATGGAATCCCCCCAGAAGTCTGGAAGGCTGGCGGCAAAACTCTGCATGCCAAACTGCATGAGTTTTTCAAGCTTTGTTGGGACCAAGGTAAACTGCCTCAGGATCTTCGAGATGCCACCATCATCACCCTGTACAAAAACAAAGGCGAGAAATCAGACTGCTCAAACTACAGGGGAATCACGTTGCTCTCCATTGCAGGCAAAATCTTCGCTAGGATTCTACTAAATAGAATAATACCTAGTGTCGCTGAGAATATTCTCCCAGAATCACAGTGCGGCTTTCGCGCAAACAGAGGAACCACTGACATGGTCTTTGCCCTCAGACAGCTCCAAGAAAAGTGCAGAGAACAAAACAAAGGACTCTACATCACCTTTGTTGACCTCACCAAAGCCTTCGACACCGTGAGCAGGAAAGGGCTTTGGCAAATACTAGAGCGCATCGGATGTCCCCCAAAGTTCCTCAACATGATTATCCAACTGCACGAAAACCAACAAGGTCGGGTCAGATACAGCAATGAGCTCTCTGAACCCTTCTCCATTAACAATGGCGTGAAGCAAGGCTGTGTTCTCGCACCAACCCTCTTTTCAATCTTCTTCAGCATGATGCTGAACCAAGCCATGAAAGACCCCAACAATGAAGACGCTGTTTACATCCGGTATCGCACGGATGGCAGTCTCTTCAATCTGAGGCGCCTGCAAGCTCACACCAAGACACAAGAGAAACTTGTCCGTGAACTACTCTTTGCAGATGATGCCGCTTTAGTTGCCCATTCAGAGCCAGCTCTTCAGCGCTTGACGTCCTGCTTTGCGGAAACTGCCAAAATGTTTGGCCTGGAAGTCAGCCTGAAGAAAACTGAGGTCCTCCATCAGCCAGCTCCCCACCATGACTACCAGCCCCCCCACATCTCCATCGGGCACACAAAACTCAAAACGGTCAACCAGTTTACCTATCTCGGCTGCACCATTTCATCAGATGCAAGGATCGACAATGAGATAGACAACAGACTCGCCAAGGCAAATAGCGCCTTTGGAAGACTACACAAAAGAGTCTGGAAAAACAACCAACTGAAAAACCTCACAAAGATAAGCGTATACAGAGCCGTTGCCATACCCACACTCCTGTTCGGCTCCGAATCATGGGTCCTCTACCGGCACCACCTACGGCTCCTAGAACGCTTCCACCAGCGTTGTCTCCGCTCCATCCTCAACATCCATTGGAGCGCTCACACCCCTAACGTCGAGGTACTCGAGATGGCAGAGGTCGACAGCATCGAGTCCACGCTGCTGAAGATCCAGCTGCGCTGGATGGGTCACGTCTCCAGAATGGAGGACCATCGACTTCCCAAGATCGTATTATATGGCGAGCTCTCCACTGGCCACCGTGACAGAGGTGCACCAAAGAAAAGGTACAAGGACTGCCTAAAGAAATCTCTTGGTGCCTGCCACATTGACCACCGCCAGTGGGCTGATAACGCCTCAAACCGTGCATCTTGGCGCCTCACAGTTTGGCGGGCAGCAGCCTCCTTTGAAGAAGACCGCAGAGCCCACCTCACTGACAAAAGGCAAAGGAGGAAAAACCCAACACCCAACCCCAACCAACCAATTTTCCCTTGCAACCGCTGCAATCGTGTCTGCCTGTCCCGCATCGGACTGGTCAGCCACAAACGAGCCTGCAGCTGACGTGGACTTTTTACCCCCTCCATAAATCTTCGTCCGCGAAGCCAAGCCAAAGAAAAAAGTGGTTCTATAGCTAATGCGAACAATAAGTTGTTTGTGGGCATCCCTGCCGTGTTGACCTGCTTAAGTTAAATTGCTTTGATATATATCCATTTACTGTCACTTTCGCCAATGGCCCCTTATATAATGCTTTAATCCAATTAATATACTTCTCTGGTAAACTGAATTTTTGCAATACTTTAAGTAAATAATTCCATTCTACTCTGTCAAAGGCCTTCTCTGCGTCTAAAGCAACTGCTACTGTTGGCGCTTTACTCCCTTCTACTGCATGAATTAAGTTAATAAATTTACAAATATTGTCTGTTGTGCGTCTTTTTTTAATAAATCCAGTTTGGTCTAGATTTACCATTTTAGGTACATACTCTGCCAATCTGTTTCCTAATAGTTTAGCTATTATCTTATAATCTGTGGTAAGTAATGATATTGGTCTATATGACACTGGTGCGAGTGGATCTTTCCCTTGCTTTAGTATTACTGTAATTATTGCTGTTTTACATGAATCTGGTAAGCTTTGTGTTTTATCAATCTGGTTGATTACTTCCAGGAGGGGAGGAATTAATAAATCTTTAAATGTTTTATAGAATTCTATTGGGAATCCATCCTCTCCTGGTGTTTTATTATTTGGTAATTTTTTTTATTATCTCTTGTATTTCTACTATTTCAAATGGTTCTGTTAATTTATTTTGTTCCTCTATTTGTAATTTTGGTAGTTCAATTTTAGTTAAAAATTCATCTATTTTCCCTTCTTTCCCTTCATTTTCAGTTTGGTATAATTGTTCATAGAATTCTCTAAAGTTTTCATTGATCTCCGTTGGATTATATGTGATTTGTTTGTCTTTTTTCCTTGATGCCAATACCATTTTCTTAGCTTGTTCTGTCTTAAGCTGTCATGCTAGAATTTTGTGCGTTTTTTCCCCTAGTTCATAATATTTCTGTTTTGTCTTCATTATGTTCTTCTCCACCTTATACGTTTGTAGTGTTTTATATTTTATTTTTTTTATCTGCCACTTATCTTCTTTTAGTTGTATCTTCCTTCATTGCTAATTCTTTTTCTATATTTACTATTTCCCTTTCCAACTGCTCTGTTTACTGATTATAGTCCTTCTTCATCTTGGTTACATAACTTATTATTTGCCTTCTGATGAATGCTTTCATTGCATCCCATAGTATAAACTTATCTTTCACTGATTTCGTATTTATTTCAAAATACATTTTAATTTGTCTTTCAATGAATTCTCTAAAATCCTGCATTTTAAGTAGCATGGGGTTTAATCTCCCTCTGTACATTCTTGGAGGGATGTCCTCTAACTCTATTGTCAATATCAAGGGTGAATGGTCCGATAATATTCTAGCTTTATATTCTGTTTTTCTTACTCTATCTTGCATACGAGCTGATAACAAAAATAGGTCTATTCTTGAGTATGTTTTATGTCTAGCCGAGTAACATGAATATTCCTTTTCATTTGGGTGTTGTTTCCTCCATATATCCAAAAGTTGCATTTCTTCCATCGATTTAATTATGAATTTGGTTACTTTGTTCTTTCTGTTAATTTTTTTCCCAGTTTTGTCCATGTTTGAATCCAAATTCAGGTTGAAATCCCCTCCTATTAATATGTTCCCTTGCATATCTGCTATCTTCAAAAAATATCTTGCATAAACTTTTGATCTTCTTCGTTAGGTGAATATACATTGAGTAGATTCCAAAACTCCGAATATATCTGACATTTTATCATTACATATCTCCCTGCTGGATCTATTATTTCCTCTTCTATTTTAATTGGCACATTTTTACTAATTAATATAGCTACTCCTCTTGCGTTTGAATTATATGACGCTGCTGTTACATGTCCTACCCAATCTCTCTTTAATTTCTTGTGCTCCAATTCAGTTAAATGTGTTTCTTGCAGAAATGCAATATCAATTTTTTCTTTTTTCAGTAAATTTAGCAGTTTCTTCCTTTTAATTTGGTTATGTATTCCATTAATATTTAAAGTCATATAGTTCAGCGTTGCCATTTTATACTTTGTTTATCTTCCCTTTCCGTTTCTCCATCATCACCTTTCCTTCTTATCCATTTCTGCTTTCTTGTTTTGAACACTTTATAAGACAACATTTCTAAAACATCAAACATTTTCATTATTCTCCTATTTAAAACTTCTTTAACCCCATTCTCCCCTCCCCCTCCTGAGTTGTCCTTTATCCCTTGTCGGACAACCACATCTCCCCTCTCCATTTGGATTTGCGAATTCACTCGCAAACGTCAGCTGATTTTGCAGTGACCGTAATTCCTCCCCACCCAGCCCACCCCCCCAGAAAAGATTTCAATTTTCATATGTAACAAAGGTCACTCTTTTAATTCCCTCCTTATTCCCTCTATTCCATTTCCCTCCCTTATTAATTCTTGTCTATACTCTATATATTTTCTTCTAAATACGGATACATTCATGTATGCATACTATATATATACACACATATACCCCTTTACACACATACATATAGATCGTGGTCATTTTTACTCTTATTACATGTCTTCATCTCTCTGCTTGTTTTGTAGTTGTTCTGCAAATTTCCTTGCTTCCTCTGGATCCGAGAATAGTCTGTTTTGTTGCCCTGGAATAACTATTTTAAGTACCGCTGGGTATTTTAACATAAATTTATATCCTTTTTTCCATAAGATCGTTTTTGCTGTATTGAACTCCATCCTCTTCTTCAGGAGTTCAAAACTTATGTCTGGATAGAAAAAAAATTTTTGACCTTTATATTCCAGTGGCTTTTTGTCTTCTGTTACTTTCTTCATTGCTTTCTCCAATATATTTTCTCTTGTTGTATATCTTAAGAATTTTAATAAAATGGATCTTGGTTTTTGCTGCGGTTGTGGTTTCGGGGCTAGTGTTCTATGTGCCCTCTCTATTTCCATTTCTTCCTGTAATTCTGGTCGTCCTAGGACCCTGGGGATCCAATCTTTTATAAATTCTCTCATATTCTTGCCTTCTTCATCTTCCTTAAGGCCCACTATCTTTATATTATTTCTTCTAATATAGTTTTCCATTATATCTATCTTCTGAGCTAACAGCTCCTGTGCTTCTTTAGCTTTTTTATTAGATTCTTCTAATTTCTCTTCTAATTCTTTTACTTCCATGTCTACAAATGTTTCACATTTTTCCATATTTTCCACTCTTTTTGCCAATTCTGATATGGCCACTTCCATTTTATTTATTCTTTCTTCTGCGTTTTTATTCTTCTTTTTATCTCATCAAATTCTTGTAATTGTCATTCTTTCACTGATTCCATATATTCTTTAAAAAAAGGTTCATCCATTGTCTTGCTTTTCTCTTCTTCTTCCACTTCTTTCTCTTCTTCTTCTTCTTCCTCTGGATTGACCATCTGTTGTTTCCTTGTTTTCTTTTTACCCTCTTCTTTCTTGTTGTCGTTATTGTCTGTGTTCTGCACCTGTTGCTGTGTTGCAGGTGTCTCTCTCAGCTGTGGAGATCGACTCCGCAGCTGTTCCCCCCTCCCGTCAGTGTGTTTTTTTTCATGCGCATTGCGCATGCGCGACTCCTCGCGCATGCGGGGTTGCGCACTTTTACTCGGCTCTGCAAGCCATTTTTGTAGTCCCGAGCACGGGACCTCCACTGACCTGAGGGAGCGGGCTTCTCTCTCTGCGGCGGGCCTCCTCGGACAGGTAAGGCCTTCACCTTCTTCTTCCGACATTCTTTCTTCCTCTTCTTCCCGTTGTTTTCGACTTTTCTCTCTTCGCTGCCATTTTCTTCTCACCTTTATTTTTACTTTATTGTAAATTTTAATCTTGTACCTTTGTGTTTTGTGTGTTTTTTTTAAACTTTTCCGGAGAGGGCTGGAATTCCCTGACCGGCCACTACTCCATCACGTGACTCCTCCACCATTTAAGATTGTTAAAGAGCATTTTATTTATTTAGGTGTTAAAATCACCAGAAATTTTAAAGATTTGGTTAAATTAAATTTTGCTCCTTTATTTGTTTTTGTGAAGCAATCTTTTACTAGATGGGCCCTGTTGACTGTCTTTGGTTGGCCGTATTAATGCTGTTAAAATGATAACATTACTTTGTCATATACCTATTTCAGATAGTCTCTTCTCCTTGAGGGTAAGAGAGATTGGAACGAGGGGTCATAAGTTAAGGGTTAGATGGCAAAATGTTAGAAGTAACACAAGAAGAAGCTTCTTCACTCAGAGAGTGTTGGCTGAGTGGGATGACCTTTCGGAAGAGGTCGTTACAGTAGGGTCAATTTTGTCATTTAACAGGAGGTTGGATGAGTACATGGATGTGAGGGTTTTTGGCAGTGAGCAGGTAGGTGGAACTAGTGGAGTTCACTTAAATCAGTGCGGCCTAGAATGGCCCATGTGGCCTGTTTTCATCCTGTAATTGTTATATGGTTATAAAAGGCTGAGGAACAGTTCCTTCCCACAGGCGGTGAGAATGGTGAATGACCAAAGGATCTGCTCACACTAACATCCAAGGCTCTAATTTGGACAAAATAGTATTTCCTTCAGAGAAAAATACTTCTCCTGCATATGTATTGTTTGTTTTTATGTGTGATATGTCTGGTTTTGTGTCGGAATGTTTGCACCGAGGACCAGAGAATGCTGTTTCGTCGGCTTGAGCTTGTACAGTCAGATGCCAAAAAACTGGACTTGACTTAATCCTGGCGAACTACGGCATGGAACAGGTCCATCCATCTAATTTGTTCCCCTCGACCAACTTAGGATTAAGGGCTTGTCCCATTTCCTGCATTTGGCCCAGATTCTTCCAAGCTCTTCCCATCCATATATCTGTCTAAATATCTATTAAAATCATAATTGTACTTGCCCCCACAATTTCCTCTAGCAGCTTGTTCCAGATATGGATCGCCCTCTCAGTAACAAATTGTTCCTCAGGCACTGCAAATGTTCATTCCCATCTTAAAGCCATGCCTCAGTGACCAACACTGATTCCTGTGGCACAGCATTGGCCACATCTCTCCCAACCACCCTGTCTCCCACCATGTCATCAAAGGTTCGAATGCTACCTCCCTCCATTTGGACCTCTTTACCACATCACTGACATGAATTATGAACAGTTGGGATGATACCAGCTGCCCTTCACCGGTTTGCAAAAGACTGGTGAACAGCCATACTGTCCATATTCTGTCCATGAACTAACCCACACTCCATGTCAGTATATAGTCCTAAATCACAATCACCCATTCTCCAATTTTGTTTCATCGTCTCTCGTGAAGCACCTTTCCAAATGCCTTAAAATGGATCAACACCCAATCTGGCTCCCACTCATCTAATCTGACAATGACATCCTCAAAAGGGCTGGATAGATGAATCCAACACCATTTCCATTGCCTCTATCTCATCCCACCATCACGTTAGATGGCCTGCTATCACTTCCTGAATGATTCATTCCAGACATTCCCCACTTTTCTCTTGCCTCGCTGACCATCTTGTTACTCTGTACCAAGAACAACGGCTGATCACCCATCTCCTGGCTCCTCACCACAAAACCTCTCGAAGGAAGAGAGGAGACTTAATAGAAGTACATAAGATGACGATGGGCTTAGATAGGATGGAGAACCAACACCTCTTCCCTGGGGCAGCAACAGCAAAAATCAGAGGGCACCTGTTGAAGGCAAGTGGAGGTAAGTTAAGTGGAGATGAGAAAGGCCAGATGTTATTTTCCACAGAGTGTGGTGGGTGCCTGGAATGCATTGCCAAGGGTGGTCCTTTGTCTATAGGACCCTGGTCAGACTCCAGTTGGAGTACTGTGCTCAATTCTGGTCACCTCATTACTGGAAGGATGTGGTGCAGAGTAGGTTTACAAGGATGTTGCCTGGTTTAGGGAACGTGCCTTGTGAAAGCAGGTGAGTGAACTCAGCCTTTTCTCCTTGGACTGACGGAGGATGAGAGGCGCCTGATAGAGGTGTTTAAGATAATGAGAGGCATTGATTGTTGGATAGTCAGAGGCTTTACCTCTGGGTTGAAGTGGTTGCAACAATAGGACACGGGTTTGGAAATCTACTTACTGATCTGAGGTCATCTAAAAGGTCATGCTGACCCTACAAAGAAGTGAAGGAATCATTCTAGACAGATTTCAATTCCAAATCTACCCAGTGTGGACGATCAAATTTATCCAAGTAATAAATCCAAAAAAAATCAGACAAGAAATATTAAGTGCCCAATAGTAAAATCAGACCACCATCCTTCTTAGGTTTCTGGAAGTGAAGCCCAATCTGATGCCTTCACCATTCCAAATATAATGGTGTGGTAAACCGATGTCGTTCTGTGATTGGGTGCTGCTGACAGGAATTGCCTCCCAAGACCGATCCTACCCATAATTCTTTGTTTGCTCCCCAATCCACTCTGTCTCGATCAGTCAATGAGGGTGACGGCTGTTCCAGTCTATAGTTAATAAAAGCCCATCAGTTTCACTTCAGTCTTATGCGATTATTGATGGTGCATCAAAGATTAAATCTTCAAATCAATATCATCAAATTAAGATTTCGGAATTAAAATTTGGACAGCTTGAAATAGATTTCAAACTTTAAATAATGTTATCATTTTAACAGCATTAATACGGCCAACCAAAGACAAAGTTTACAGGGCCCATCTAGTAAAAGATTGCTTCACAAAAACAAATAAAGGAGCAAAATTTAATTTAACCAAATCTTTAAAATTCCTGGTGATTTTAACACCTAAATAAATAAAATGCTCTTTAACAATCTTAAATGGTGGAGGAGTCACGTGATGGAGTAGTGGCTGGTCAGGGAATTCCAGCCCTCTCTGGAAAAGTTGAAAAAAAAAACACACAAAACACAAAGGTACCAGAATAAAAATTAAAACAAAGTAAAAGTAAAGGTGAGAAGAAAATGGCAGCGAAGAGAGAAAAGTCGAAAGCAACGGGAAGAAGAGAAGAAGAAAGAACGTCGGAAGAAGAAGGTGAAGGCCTTACCTGTCCGAGGAGGCCCGCTGCGGAGAGAGAAGCCCGCTCCCTAAGGTCGGTGGAAGTCCCAAGCTCGGGACTACAAAAATGGCTCGCGGAGCCGAGTAAAAGTGCGCAACCGTGTATGCGCATGAAAAAAAAACACACTGACGGGAGGGGGGAACAGCTGAGGAGTCGATCTCCACAGCTGAGAGTGACAGCTGCAACACAGCAACAGGAAGAGAACACAGAAAACAACGAGAACAAGAAAGAAGAGAGCAAAAAGAAAACAAGGAAACAACAGATGGCCAACCCAGAGGAAGAAGAAGAAGAAGAAGAACAGAGAAATGGAAGAAGAAGGAAAAGGCAGGAGAATGGATACATTTTTTTTAAAGAATATATGGAATCAGTAAAAGAATGTCAATTACAAGAATTTAATGAAATAAAAAGAAGAATTAAGAGTGCAGAAGAAAAAATGAATAAAATAGAAATGGTCATATCAGAGATAGGAAAAAGGGTGGACAATGTGGAAGAACGAGAAATAATCGTAGAAATGGAAGTAGAGGACTTAAAAGAGAAATTAGAAGAATCTAATAAAAAAGTTAGAGTCACATGAGCTGTTAGCTCAGAAGATAGATATAATGGAAAACTATAATAGAAGAAATAATATAAAGATAGTGGGCCTTAAGGAAGATTAAGAAGGCAAGAATATGAGAGAATTTATAAAAGATTGGATCCCCAGGGTCCTAGGAAGACCAGAATTACAGGAAGAAATGGAAATAGAGAGGGCACATAGAACACTAGCCCCGAAACCACAGCCGCAGCAAAAACCAAGATCCATTTTATTAAAATTCTTAAGATATACAACAAGAGAAAATATATTGGAGAAAGCAATGAAGAAAATAAGAGAAGACTAAAAGCCACTGGAATACAAAGGTCAAAATTTTTTTTTCTATCCAGACATAAGTTTTGAACTCCTGAAGAAGAGGAAGGAATTCAATACAGCAAAAACGATCCTATGGAAAAAAAGGATATAAATTTATATTAAAGTACCCAGCGGTACTTAAAATAGTTATTCCAGGGCAACAAAGCAGACTATTCTTGGATCCGGAGGAAGCACGAAAATTTGCAGAACAACTACAAAACAAGCAGAGAGATGAAGACATGTAATAAGAGTAAAAATGACCACGAACTATATGTATGTGTGTATATGAGTGTATCCGTATTTAGAGGAAAATATATAGAGTATAGATAAGAATTAATAAGGGAATGAAAGGGAACAGAGGAAATAAGGAGGGAATTAAAAGAGTGACCTTTGTTATATATGAAAATTGAAAACTTTTCCGGGGGGGCTGGGTGGGGAGGAGTTACAGTCATTGCGAAATCATTTGATGCTTGCGAGTGAATTCGCAAATCCAAATGGAGAGGGGAGATGTGGTTGCCCGAAAAGGGATAAAGGGCAACTCAGGAAGGGGAGGGGATAGAGGGGTTAAAGAAATTTTAGATAGGAGAATAAGGGAAATGTTTGATGTTTTAGAAATGTTCTCTTATAAAGTGTTCAAAACAAGAAAGCAGAAATGGATAAGAAGGAAAGGTGATGATGAGGAAACGGAAAGGGAAGATAAACAAAGTATGAAATGGCTACGTTGAACTATATGACTTTAAATATTAACGGAATACATAACCAAATCAAAAGGAAGAAACTGCTAAATTTACTGAAAAAAGAAAAAATTGATATAGCATTCGTGCAAGAAACACATTTAACTGAAATGGAGCATAAGAAATTAAAGAGAGATTGGGTAGGACATGTAACATCAGCGTCATATAATTCAAAAGCTAGAGGGGTAGCTATATTAATCAGTAAAAATGTACCAATTTTAATCGAAGAGGAAATAATAGATCCAGCAGGGAGATATGTAATGATAAAATGTCAGATATACTCAGAGTTTTGGAATTTACTCAATGTATATTCACCTAACGAAGAAGATCAAAAATCTATGCAAGATATTTTTTTGAAGATAGCAGACACGCAAGGGAACACATTAATAGGAGGGGATTTCAACTTTAATTTGGATTCAAATATGGATAAAACTGGGAAAAAATTAACAGAAAGAACAAAGTAACCAAATTTATAATTAAATCGATGCAAGAAATGCAACTTTTGGATATATGGAGGAAACAACACCCAAAGGAAAAGGAATATTCATATTATTCGGGTAGACATAAAACATACTCAGCTCGTATGGAAGACAGAGTAAGAAAAACAGAATATAAAGCTAGAATATTATTGGACCATTCACCCTTGATATTGACAATATCCAAGAATGTATAGATGGAGATTAAACTCCATGCTACTTAAAAGGCAAGATTTTAGAGAATTCATTGAAAGACAAATTAAAATGTACTTTGAAATAAATACAGAATCAGTGAAAGATAAGTTTATACTATGGGACGCAATGAAAGCATTCATCAGAGGGCAAATAATAAGTTATGTAACCAAGATGAAGAAGGACTACAATCAGGAAACAGAGCAGTTGGAAAGAGAAATAGTAAATATAGAAAAAGAATTAACAATGAAGGAAGACACAACTAAAAGAAAAGAATTGGCAGATAAAAAAAATAAAATATGAAACACTACAAACATATAAGGTGGAGAAGAACATAATGAAGACAAAACAGAAATATTATGAACTAGGGGAAAAAAACGCACAAAATTCTAGCATGGCAGCTTAAGACAGAACAAACTAAGATAATGGTATTGGCATCAAGGAAAAAAGACAAACAAATCACATAAAATCCAACGGAGATTAATGAAAACTTCAGAGAATTCTATGAACAATTATACCAAACTGAAAACGAAGGGAAAGAAGGGAAAATAGATGAATTTTTAACTAAAATTGAACTACCAAAATTACAAATAGAGGAACAAAATAAATTAACAGAACCATTTGAAATAGTAGAAATACAAGAAATAATTAAAAAACTACCAAATAATAAAACACCAGGAGATGATGGATTCCCAATAAAATTCTATAAAACATTTAAAGATTTATTAATTCCTCCCCTCCTGGAAGTAATCAACCAGATTGATAAAACACAAAGCTTACCAGATTCATGCAAAACAGCAATAATTACAGTAATACCAAAGATAGGGAAAGATCCACTCGCACCAGCATCATATAGACCAATATCATTACTTAACACAGATTATAAGATAATAGCTAAACTATTAGAAAACAGATTAGCCGATTATGTACCTAAAATGGTAAATCTAGACCAAACTGGATTTATTAAAAAAAGACGAACAACAGACAATATTTGTAAATTTATTAACTTAATTCATGCAGTAGAAGGGAGTAAAGTGCCAACAGTAGCAGTTGCTTTAGACGCAGAGAAGGCCTTTGACAGAGTAGAATGGAATTATTTATTCAAAGCATTGCAAAAATTCAGTTTACCGGAGAAGTATATTAATTGGATTAAAGCATTATATAAGGGGCCATTGGCGAAAGTGACAGTAAATGGATATATATCAAAGTAATTTAATTTAAGCAAATCAACAAGGCAGGGATGCCCACTATCACCCTTATTGTTCGCGTTAGCTGTAGAACTACTAGCAGAATTGATAAGAACAGAAAATAAAATAAAAGGGATAAAAATAAAAGACAAGGAATATAAAATCAGTTTATTTGCAGATGATGTTATAGTATACTTAACAGAACCAGAATTGTCAATAAAAGAATTACATAAGAAATTGAAGGAATATGGAGAAGTGTTGGGTTACAAGATTAACGCAAATAAAAGTGAAGCAATGCCAATGAATAATGCCGATTTCTCAAAATTTAAGAAGGAATCACCATTCAGATGGCAAATGCAAGCAATAAGATACCTAGGTATACAAATAAATTAAAACCTCGGCCATCTATATAAACTCAATTATTATCCACTAATGAAAAAATTACAGGACGATTTAGAGCATTGGAAAGATTTACCACTAACACTAATAGGAAGGATAAACTGTATTAAAATGAACATTTTCCCAAGGATACAATACCTATTTCAGGCATTGCCAATATACTTGACAGAGAAATTCTTCAAGGAGTTAAAGAAAATAATAAGGAATTTTTTATGGAAAGGTGGGAAACCGAGGATAGTACTAGATAAATTAACAGAATGGTGTAAACAAGGAGGCTTACAACTGCCAAACTTTAAAAATTATTATAGAGCCGCACAATTAAGATACCTATCAGATTTTTATCAAACAAGGGAAAAGCCAGATTGGACTAGATTAGAACTAGATAAAATAGGGGAGAAGATACCTGAACATATATAAATGGGATGAAAAATTGGTACAATGTAGGAGTTCTCCAGTATTACATCATCTGCTCAATATTTGGAAGAAGATTCATGTAGAAAGAAATAAAACAAATTTCCAATTACCAAAACTAATACTGATGCAAAATCAGTTAATCCCTTTTACAATAGATAACCTTTCCTTGAAAGAATGGGAGAAAAAAGGGATCAAAAGAATAGAAAATTGTTTTTCAGGAAATAAATTACTATCCTTTGAACAAATGAAGGATAAATATAACATAACTCAAGATACAGTGTTGGCATATTACCAACTGAGATCCTACTTGAAGGACAAATTGGGAAGCAGTCTGAGGTTACCAGAGGGAAGTAATTTTGAATATGTGATTACAGATACAATGATAATCAAAAAATGTATAACAAATATGAATATTAAACTGCAAGAAAAGGAGAATGAGGAAACAAATGGTAAAACTAAACAAAAATGGGAACAAGATTTAAACATAAAGATAAAGAAGGAAACATGGGAGAATTTATGCTCTGGAACTATGAGAAATACAATAAACACGAGGTTACGTATGATACAATATAACTGGATACACATTACACTGGATACACATTACACCTCAAAAGTTAAATAAATGGGACCCAACAGTATCTGACAGATGTTTTCGTTGTTAAAAAGAAATGGGAACAACAATTCATGCAATCTGGACATGTGAGAAAGTTGAAAAATTTGGGGAAGATCTAAACCAGATATTAAATAAAATTACAGAAAACAATATACCAAAAAACCCAGAGATCTTCCTCCTAAGTAACATAAAAAACAAACAATTTGGAATTGATTTGGAGGATGCACAAAAAAGATTTGTTAAGATAGCTCTAGCCATAGCAAAAAAATGTATTATGTCAACCTGGAAATTAGAAGATAATTTGTGAATACAACAATGGTATATAGAAATGAATAAATGTATTCCATTAGAAAAAATAACATATAGTTTAAGAAATAATATTGAAATATTTGGACAAATATGGGAGCCATACATGAAACATAATAGAGAAAACCTACCGGGGACATCTACCACCTAAATTAACGAAAGGAGAAGGAAATGAAAAGAATTGACTCAGTGGAATTTCTTGTTTATTTTTATTGAATTACTACATTGTTTGACTGGTTTAATGTATCTTAGATTCTGTACTTTAAATGAATGGGGGGGAGGTAGGGAGGGTGGGATGGGAGGAGGGAGGGGTGGGGTAGAAAATGACACTATATATTTGAAAAGGAAAATGTATGTATCTTGGTCAATGTGGTTTATGGTGTGAAAAATAAAAAAATTTAAAAAAAAAACAATCTTAAATGGTATATTGTCATATATAGGATCATGTGAGTTGATTGGGAATAATTCAATTTTATGAAAATGTAGTTTCAGAGGAAAGTTTAGTGGTGATAACAGAGGCCAGATGTTATTTTCCACAGAGTGTGGTGGGTGCCTGGAATGCATTGCCAAGGGTGGTGATGGAGGCTGGAACAAGAGGGACATTCAAAAGACAACATGGAATGTCCAGGGAAGTTCTAATTTATTCATCACAATCCCACCTGAAATCACCATTATTGACGGATTGCGATGAAGGCCATTGGTCATCCTGATGAGTTCTAGAACATTCCATTCTGTTATAAACAGGGTGAATGCGATGTTGGGATTCATTTCCAGAGAGACAGCAGGCAAGAGCAGGGGTGTGATGTTGAGACTCCATCAAGCTCAGGTAAGGCCTCTCTTGGAGTATTGGGGACAGTTTTGGTGCCTTATTTGAGAAACAAAGTGCTGGCTTCGGAGAGGGTTGAGAGAAGATTTACTGGAATGTGACCAGGATTGAAAGGGTTAACATTATGAGGAATGGTTTTCAGCTGGATTACAGAGGATGAGGGGAAACATATCGAGGCAGTTCAAATGCTAAAGGCCTGGCCAGAGTAAATGGGGAAAGGATGTTTCCCATGGCCTGGATTTTAGGACGAGGGTATAATTTCTGGAGAAAAGATGCCAATTTAAAAGAGAGATTCAGAAAAATTTCTTTCGCCAGAGGTTCATGATCTGTGGAGCTTGATCCCACAGGCGGCTGTGGAAGCGAGGTCTTTGGGAGTATTTAAGGCAGAGATTGCTATGCTTTGTATTAGTCTGGGAATCTTGGTTTAAGGGAAGAAGCCAGGGAATGTGTTCAATATTCGACCAGCAGCAATAGAAATTCACAAAGGCAAGGGTATCTTCACAACAATCATTTATTTATTAATAATCTCTTACTTCATTTGAAACTTAAATCTAACTTATCCACATGATGTGCAAATGTGTGTGCATGCGCGCATGGGGAAAAACCCAAACTATTAAATTATAAGCTTAATTCTGAAGAGATGATTTTAATGTTCAGTCTCAGAAATTTTTGTGTTGAAAATAGTCTTTACTGCTGTTCAAAAGCAATTATGGAGGAAGCGTGAGGCATCAGACCTCAAAACTCACAAATTTCTTGTCAAGTTGCTTCCAAAGAATTGTTTCTTCATATGACTGATTTTCCACTCTTGCATGGAAATTTCAGGACGTTTTTCTTCCCCAATGATTTAAAAAACCCAAGCAAGGGTTACACGAAGTCCCATGAAGAAAGAGACGCAATAGAACTACCCTTGTATCATTGTGCCTCCTGTGAGGTTCAAAAATCCCAGCACAACCACAAAGTACAAGACACGGCTTTAATTCGAGTCACACCAGCGGGAATAAGTAGTATTAATGTCAGGTGGACAGTGTCACCTGGCTAATACAAGAATCTCATTGGAATTTTACCATGGGGAGGTACAATATTTAAGGCATATTCTTGAATACAAATTTGATGGACATCCCTTTAAACTTGTTTGAGGTACATTGTTTCATGTCTCAGCTTTTCACATTTCTGGATGCACTTTCTTAAGAAATGGAAATGATAGACGTCAAACAAGACTTCACATGAACAAGTCAACTCGAATAGATGTCATTTCTCATGTACAAATGAGTTGCTGTCTGAGATGCTGGATTCCAATCACTTTAACATCCACGTTTTGTAAGCCTTGGGCTTTGAAGACTTCCTCACTGTGCTGTAGGTTTGGAACGGGCCACGATTTGAACTGAACAGGAGTCTGGCAGAGGCTGCGGGAGCATCGGAGACAAATCCACGGTCACCCAATGACTGTGAAGGGACTCTCTTTGACCTCTCTTTGCCTGACTGTAAGGGGAGCCAGTCAATGTTCAGGCTCACAGTGAATCTTTGTCTGCATTATTGTCAGACTGAGGGCAATGATTTCAGATTCAGATTTATAGTCAAGGTACATGAATGATCGCACATACAACCCTGAGATTTGTTATCTTGTGGGCCAGGCCAAATGACGACTTCTTGGAATTGCAAGAAAAAACTGGACACTGCGGAAACAAATAAAGAAATGGAAACAAACTGTGCAATAAAGAGAAGTAGGAAAAATCAATAAAGTGGCAAAGTAAAGTCCTTAAATGAAGCCCTGATTGAGTTTGTTGTTGAAGAGTCTGATGGTGGAGGGGGAGCGGCTGTTCCTGAACCTAGTGGTGTGAGTCTTGTGGCCCCTACACCCTATCCAGTGAGAACAGAACATGTGCTGTGTGGTGTGGATCCTTGATGATAGCTGCTGTAATATTGTTGATGATGTGTAATATTACATTTCTGTTTGATGACATGACAATAAATCGTATCTAATCTGATCCGAAAGCAAGTATTTACCACTCAGCTTTGGGGAGTGTGGGGCTGAACTGCCTTCTTGAACTGCAGCCATCTTTCTGGTGAAGCTGCTTTTAGGCAGGAGGGTGGGGGAGGGGGGTCTTCCAGGATTAAAATCCAAGGATGATGAAGGACCAGCAATATATTTCCAAGTAGGAATGGTGCAGGACTTGGAAGCTGAGGGAAAACTAACAGCCTGGTGCAACAAGTGTGTGGGATACATGGCATGAGGAACGTTTGCTGGCTCTTGGCCTGGATTCGTTAGAATTTAGGAGAATGTTTGAGGGGGAAGGTCCTCATTGAAACATTTTGAATGTTGACAGGCATAGTCAGAGTGGATGTAGAACAGTTGTTTCCAATGGTGGAAGAGTTGAAGAGAAGGAACAACTTCAGGATTGAAGGAATTCCACTTAGAGCAGAAATGTGGAGGAATTTCTGTAGCCAGAGGGTGGTGAATCTGTGGAATTTGTTGCCACAGGCAGTTATGGAGCCAGGTCATCGGCAGAGATTCTTGATTAGTCAGAGCATCAAGGGGAGAAGGCCAGGTAGTGGGGCTGAATAGACTATTTCTGCTCCATAGTCTTGCATTCACCTGGACAGGAGCGATATTTTCTTATTTTAATTATCTAAACCTTGGTGAGACACCAGGATTGCTTTGATCTCCTTACCATCACATTTTAAAATTGGAGCCAGTTTGAGGTGTGTGGTTTGCTGCAGGTGTTCATCCCACTTTTCTTTGTTCTTTTGACTGATTATGTTCCCTATTTCTTGCCAATCCAGCTGAAAGTTGTTAACCATGAGGACCGAGCAATTCTGGCCTCTCGGTGATATAGAGGGGCAACTAATTCGATTAATCCTTGTACTTAACGTGTAAATGGCACTTGGCAAGAACTTGTATTTCCTCCCCTATAACTGTTTTTAAGATGGAGCATCTGTGTGTGGTAGCTGGCCCTCCTTCATTGTTCTGGGCCTGAGGGAAACCGCTCTTTCTGTATTGAGTTCCATCCATATCATTTTGTTGTTCATGTGGACATGGATGTAAAAATTTGGCTCTTTGTGGCCCACGGATGGATAACATGTTCACTTTGGTTTGGTTCCACTTCTGATTCATTGGTATCTGGATTTCAGTGTCTGGCTTTTCCCGTCTCTTGGTCAAAATGTACTTTTCAGGAGGCTGGCTGGTAATCTTTCCTCAGTTTAATCAATGGGCATCTTGCTTTGATGTGCCCCTTCACATTGCATTTGTGGCATTTGGCTTTTTGAAATAGCAAATATTGGGACTTTGATTTCACCACAGCGAAAACATTTTTGGCGGGCAGGTTCCTGGCGGGAAGAATCTTGGCGCCAAGATTTATTGATAGCCAAGTCTCTCGGACAGACATCTGCATTGCTTCCCACTGTCTCGGCGGCAGTCGCAATGTCTAACTCCAGTTCAGGTGTCAGATTTTGTGTTGCAATTTGTTTTCCTCGGGTCGTTTGTTCAGCTAAACCCATTATGAATTGATCTCTTGACGTCTTTGATCTGCCCAACTGCATTGTATCTAGACAGTTTACATGAAATTGGGGACAGACTCTCTATGTTGTTGTTTACATCGGTAAAATTTATGACTTTCTGTCATCACTGGAGGTGGGGTGTTAAGGTGTTGAGCGATCACTTGACAGATTTCAGCAGATGTTTTCGTTGAAGGCATGTGTGAGCTGGTCAGCGATCTTAAGAGCTCAGGTGCCTCCTCCCATTAGGGTTAAAAACAATGCCCGTTTTTATTGGATGTAGGATTTTCAGTCATATCATGTGCAATACAATGATCATCAAAACCTTCTACATAAGCTTCCCACGTGTCTTCATCTTCATTGGATTAGTCTAAGGGAGCTGCAGGAACTGCTGCCGTCATCTCACTGTCTTCTGGAGTAGAAATGATAAATGTGTCATGGTTGAGTGAGTTCTTGAATCCTCGTCGCCACTGTTATGTTCGAGCCCCCCATTGTAAATAATGACAGTCATATCGTCAATGCCAACTAACTCAATGCTTTATTCATTACATACTACAGAAATGACTACCAAATGTTCAGTATAAATCATTTCATACACGTAATGGTGTCATATTCAACAGAGAGGTGAGCATTGATGATGTCTGTGGGAAAGGAGAAAGGGAAAGGGGAGAGAGACAGATCTTGGGGAAGGTGATGGGGGAGAATTGAAGTGGGGAGCTTAACGACAGCCAGAGAAGTCAATATTAATGTTATTCAGTTTCAGCAAAATTTGTGACACATATTCTTGTCAATCTCTGATTCCGAGCATGAGATTCAGCTCCCTTCCCAGCACAGGACATGTCGGACAGGCCTTGATCCTGCTGACACAGTGGTGGAGATAAGTGGGGGTGTAGGAGCAGATTTGTTCAAAAGTGGCGTGTATTTTTGAACTGTAAGACCACGACATCATCAAGACATTCTACAAGTGGGTGAAGAGCAAGAGGATAAGACGTGAAAGAATAGGACCTATCAAGTGTAACAATGGGAAAGTGAGGAAATAGCAGAGGGGTTGATGAAGACTTGACGATGGAACAGGATCTTGGTGATTGAAGTGATGACCTGCAGCAAACTGAAAAGCTTGAGCCTGGAGATAAAAGAGAGAGGATGTGGTGGAGCTTTTGGAAAGCATCAAGTTGGAGAAGTGGCTGGGACCAGATGAGATGGATCCCAGGCGACTGTAGGAGGTGAGGGAGGAGATCGCTGAACCTCTGGCAACGATCTTCGAATCATCGATGGGACGGGAGAGGTTCCGGAGGATGTTGATTCTTTATTCAGGAAAGTGAGTCGAGGTAGCCCAGGAAATGATCGAGCAGTGGTTGGTCAATTGATGGAGAAGATGATGAGAGGCAGGATTTATGAACATTTGGAGAGGTGGAATACAATGAGGAAGAGTCAACGTGACTTTGTCCAGGGCAGGTTGAGCCTTACGAGCCTGATTGAATTTCTTTGAGGCTGTGACTGAACCCATTGATGAAGGAAGAGCAGGAGATGTTGGGTGTATGAATTTCTGCAAGGCATTTGATAAGGTTCCCTATGCAAGTGTTATTGAGAAGGTATGGAGGCAAAGCAACCAAAGGGGCATTGCATTGTGGATGCAGAATGAGCTTGACCACAGATGGGAGAGAGTGGTTGTGGACGGGTCCTATTCTGCATGGAGGTAGGTGCCCAGTGGTGTTCCTCAGGGATCTGTTCTGGGAACCATTGTGATTTGGATCAATGACCTGGATGAGGAAGTGGAGGGATGGGTTAGTCAGTTTGCAGATGACACAGTGATTGGGGGTGTTGTGGATAGTGTGGAGGCCTGTCAGAGGTTATAGCAGGACATTGTTTGGAAGCAAAACCCCGGCTGAGTAGTGGCAGTTGGAATTCAATCCAAAGAAATGCAAACTGGTTCATTTTGGTAGGTCAGATATGATGGCAGAATTTAGTTTTAATGGTAAGACTCTTGGCAGTGTGGAGGATCACAGGGATCTTGTGGTTTGAATCCATAGGGGGCTCCAAAAAGCTGTTCAGGTTGATTCTGTGATTAACAAGGCATACTGTATATTGGACTTCATTAATCGTAGAATTGCATTTAGGAGACGAGAGGGTTAAGAGATGATTTACTGGAATGATACCAGGATTGAAAGGCTTAGCATTTGAGGAATCGTTTTAAGCTTTTCGGCTGTTCTTGATAGAGTACAGAGGATGAGGGGAAATTTATCGAGGCAGTTCAAATGGTGGAAGGCCGAGCCAGAGTAGATGTGGCAAGGATGTTTCCCATGACAGTGGATTGTAGGATAAGAGGGCATAATGTCAGGATAAAAGGGTGTCAATTTAAAACAGAGATGCAAAATATTTCTTTAATCTGGGGCTCACGAGTCTGTGAAGCTTGTTGCTAAAGGCGATTGTGGAAGTGAGGTCATTGGGAGTAATTAAGGCAGAGATTGAGATGTATAGGATTAGTCAGGGAATCATGGTTTACAGGAAAAAAGCCAGGGAATGTGTTAAATACGAGACCAGCAGCAATAGAAATTCACAAAGAAAACAATATCTTCCAAACAATCGTTTTTTTATTTATAGTTTATCGTTTGTTCCTTAACTCTAAACATAAATGTAAATTAACCCCACAATGCGCAAATGAATGTGTGTGTGGGTGGGTGGGTGGGTGGGTGGGTGCGTGCGTGCGTGCGTGCGTGCGTGCGTGCGTGCGTGTGAGGAGGGGGTGCCCATTATAGTTTAAGCTAAATTCTGAAGAGATGATTTTAAAGAGAAGATTTTGTTCCATTTTTTTTTCTCTCACTCTTCTCTGAACTTTTTAGTGAAGAAGTCTAACATATGTTTTCTGATTCAGAATCAGAATTTATTGTCAAGAACAAGTAATGAATTTCAGTGATTTGGGGTAGCAGAATAGTGCAAACATTCATGTTATAACCATCTTTTAACATTGCTTTAAAAAATGAAGTTAACAGTGGAAAAAAACAAGGCAGTGTCTTTGGCTCATTGATTATTCAAGAATTTGGTGGCATCGGAGAAGAAGCTGTCCTCGTGGCATGCGCTGCTTGTCCTTAGGCTCAAGTACCTTTCTCCTAAGGGTAGCAGAGTGAAGACATTATGGTCTGGGTGGTGGGGGTCTTTGCTGATACAGGATTCTTTTTTAATATAACGCCTCACGTAGATGTTGTCGATGAAGTGAATTCTGCAGCCGATGATGTGGCAGGGTGAACTTCCTGAGAGTTGGCGCCTCTATACCAGGCAGTGATGAAACCAGCCAGAATGCTCTCCAAAGTTCACCTGTGGAGGTTAACTGGTGTCTTGGATGAAATACCAAAGCACCTAATGCACCTCAGAATGTATAGCCACTGGCGAGCCTTCTTTCTGAATAGATTCTTCATCATCTCCACTGCTGAATCCTCCATGAAGATCAAATCGTGGTCTGCAGACTTCACCCTGATATCCATAATTATCTCCTCTGTTTTGGTGTCATTGAGGGAAAGGATGTCGTTGTTACACATTAGCCGAGCTGATCTACGTCCCTCCTGTACACTTTGTCATTCCATTTGTTATTTGGCCGAGATTTGTCCTGTCATCGGGAAACATGCAGAAAGCAATGGAAATGTGCCTCGCCACATGGTCACGTGTTAACAAAAATGAGAGCGATGTGGGCAAAGTACAAATCCTTAGAGTGGGCCTGTGCTGAGAAACTGTGGGGAGGAGACGTAGTTTCCCATTCATACTGGCTGTTGTCTTTGGTTGAGAGAGTTAAGTATCCAATTGCAGAGTGAGGTCCAGGGGGGTGAGAGATTTTACTTCTTGACCAGCTCTGAGTTGATAGCAGTTTTGAAGGACAAGCTGTAGTCAATGAAGAGCACACTTTAGTTCTCAGGGTCAATCTGATATTTACAATAGACAATAGGAGCTGGAGTGGGCCCTCGGCCCGTCGAGCCAGCACCGCCATTTTACAGATCCTGGCTGATCACTACCATCAATACCCCTTTCCAGCTTTATTCCCATAACCCTTAACTCCTTTGCCCTATGATTTCCCTTTTTGGATCAACAGAGACGACCTAAATGAATTGAATTATGAATTAACCACATGTCGTCTCTTTTGCCTCCCTTGTTGCTCGACGTTCAATATTGATGAGTTGGAAAGATGCTGTTACCCCTAAAAACACTCAATTACTCTGTGATATGGTGGCAGGCCTAACTTTGAATTAATCAGATGTTCTTCCACAGATTCACATTTAAACATTCTATGTCCATGGGCACCTTTAATTCAACATTTTGGTAACATTTAATCACTTGGGCCTTGCTTTATATGTTTGTTTTCTTTAATGGTAGTGAAATTTTATGTACTCACTAAAGAACTTCAGAAGGGAAGGGGAAGGAATTTGGAGTATCGTATGCTCTTTAAATCATGTTCTATTAGACATATGTTATAATTGTTTAAATGTTTATCACTTTATTTCTGTTTGTTATGATATAATGGTTAGACATGATCAATTATTTTTATAATTTGTATTTTATCTGAATCGTCCTTTTTATGTATTACCATTGATTAATGGCTTCTGTTTGTTTCCTGTTTCTTAAAGGCCACTGGAAATATTTTAAAAGAGAGCCTCATGCCTTTGAAGCAATGGGCCTCCTGCCGGGTACCGGATATGAAATGGGCCACCAGCCGGATGTGGAAAGGGCCTCCTGCCAGATGCCGGATGTGGCTTAGTCCTCCTGCCGGATGTGGAATGGGCCTCCATCCGGATGCCGGATGTGAAATGGGCCTCCTGCCGGATGTGGAATGGGACTCCTGCCGGATGCTGGATGTGGAATAGTCCTCCTGCCGGATGTGGAAAGAGCCTCAATCCGGATGCCGGATGTGCAGTGTGCCTCCTGCTGGGAAGGTAATTGTTTACATATTTTTTGGTCTCATGCACCTATTTCCACTTTTTGTGAAGATACCTTTCATATCTTGTCAGGTTCAGAATCAGGATTTATTGTCAAGAAAATGTCCTAATATTTGGTGATTTGGGGCAGCAGGATGGAGCAAACATTCATCTTTTTACCATCGTTCAGAACTACTCTTAAAAATAAAGTTAACAGTGCACAAAAAAGCAAGGCTGTGTCTTTGGCTCATTGATTATACAGGATCTGGTGGCATCAGGGAAGAAACTGACATTGTGGCATTGACCTCTATTCCTCAGGCTCCAGTACCTTATCCAATGATAGTAGAGTGAGGATGTTATGGTCATGTATAGATTCTGACTGGAGTGAATTCTGGTGCCTGTGATGTTACATGGAGAGTTAAACACCCTCTCGTAATTATCATTTTCCTGAGAGATGGCACCTCGAAACCAGGCAGTGATGCAACCTACCAGAATGATCTGCATAGTACACCTGTGGAGGTTAAGGTGTGTCTTCATTGTGATAAGGAATCTAGTCAGGCACATCTCACAGTATAGCCAATGGTGAGGCTTTTTGTGAAAGCATCACCATGGAGGCTCCATGACAGATCCTCAGAGTTTTAATGCTTAGGAATTTGACGTTTGCGAACATCTGCACTCCTGAGACCTCTGTGAAGACTGGGTCATGTTCTTTTGACTTCCTGCAGAATCCAAAATCTTATCTTTTATTTTGTTGACATGAGTGAAAAGTTTGATTTGTTAGCAATCAAACAGCTGATCTATGTCCTTCCTTCTTCGCTTCATCATTGCCATTTATTATTTGCTGACAATTGTGGTGTCTTCCGCCAACATGTCGATAGCAATGGAATTATGGCTCACCACACACAGTCATGGGTTTACAGAGAGTAGAGCAGGGGGTTAAGCACACATCCTTGGACTGCGCCTGTGTTGATGATCAGTGGGAAAGAGACCTTGTTTCCAATTCGTCCTGACTGTGGTTTTCCAATGAGAATGTCAAAGATCCAATTGTAGAGTAAGGTACAGAGGGATAAAGTTAGTTGATTTTTGACCAGAACTAAGGAAACAATGGTATTGAAGGACATCCTGAAGTTGATAACTCATCCAAAATTGCTCCTTTTGGATCAACAGAGACAACCTAAATGAATTGAACTATGAATTAACCACATGTCATCTCTTTTGCCTCCCTTGTTGCTCGACGTTCAATATTGATGAGTTAGAAAGATGCTGTTGCCCCTAAAAACACTCAATTACGCTGTAATATGGTGGCAGGCCTTACTTTGAATTAATCTGATGTTCTTCCACAGATTCACATTTAAGCATTCTGTGTCCATGGGCACCTTTATTTCAACATTTTTGTAACATTTAATCACTGGGACCTTGCTTTATATGTTTGTGTTTCTTTAATGGTAGTGAAATTTTATGTACTCACTAAAGAACTTCAGAAGGGAAGGGGAAAGAATTTGGAGTATCGTATACTCTTTAAATCATGTTCTATTAGACATATGTTATAATTGTTTAAATGTTTATCACTTTATTTCTGTTTGTTATGATATAATGTTTAGACATGATCAATTTATTTTTATAATTTGTATTTTATCTGAATCTTCCTTTTTATGTATTACCATTGATTAATGGCTTCTGTTTGTTTCCTGTTTCTTAAAGGCCATTGAGAATATTTTAAAAGAGAGCCTCATGCCTTTGAAGCAATGAGCCTCCTGCCGGGTACCGGATATGAAATGGGCCACCAGCCGGATGTGGAAAGGGCCTCCTGCCAGATGCCGGATGTGGTTAGTCCTCCTGCTGGATGTGGAATGGGCCTCCATCCGGATGCCGGATGTGAAATGGGCCTCCTTCCGGATGTGGAATGGGACTCCTGCCGGATGCTGGATGTGGAATAGTCCTCCTGCCAGATGTGGAAAGAGCCTCAATCCGGATGCCGGATGTGCAGTGTGCCTCCTGCTGGGAAGGTAATTGTTTACATATTTTTTGGTCTCATGCACCTATTTCCACTTTTTGTGAAGATACCTTTCATATCTGCTCAGGTTCAGAATCAGGATTTATTGTCAAGAACATTTTCCTAATATTTGGTGATTTGGGGCAGCAGGATGGAGAAAACATTCATCTTATAACCATCGTTCAGAACTACTCTTAAAAATAAAGTTAACAGTGCACAAAAAAGCAAGGCTGTGTCTTTGGCTCATTGATTATACAGGATCTGGTGGCATCAGGGAAGAAACTGACATTGTGGCATTGACCTCTATTCCTCAGGCTCCAGTACCTTATCCAATGACAGTAGAGTGAGGAAGTTATGGTCTGGATGGTGGAGGTTTTCCATGATAGAGACTTTTATTTTAAGACAGCAAGTCATGTATAGATTCTGACGGGAGTGAATTCTAGTGCCTGTGATGTTACAGGGAGAGATAAAAACCCTCTAGAAAATATGATTTTCCTGAGATATGGCACCTCCAGACCAGACAGTGATGCAACCTACCAGAATGATCTGCATAGTACACCTGTGGAGGTTAAGGAGTGTCTTCATTGCGATAATGAATCTCCTCAGGCACATCACACAGTATAGCCAATGGTGAGGTTTTTTTGTGAAAGCGTCACGATGGAGGTTCCATGACAGATCCTCAGAGTTGTAATGCTTAGGAATTTGACGTTCGCGAACATCTGCACTCCTGAGGCCTCCATGAAGACTGGGTCGTGTTCTTTTGACTTCCTGCAGAATCCAAAATCTTATCCATTGTTTTGTTGACATTGAGTGAAAAGTTTGATTTGTTAGCATTCAATCAGCTGATCTATGTCCTTCCTTCTTCGCTTCATCATTGCCATTTATTGTTTGCTGACAATTGTGGTGTCATCCGCCAACATGTTGATAGCAATGGAATTATGGCTCACCACACACAGTCATGGGTTTACAGAGAGTAGAGCAGGGGGCTAAGCACACATCCTTGGACTGCGCCTGTGTTGATGATCAGTGGGGAAGAGACCTTGTTTCCAATTCGTCCTGACTGTAGTCTTCCAATGAGAATGTCAAAGATCCAATTGCAGAGTGAGGTACAGAGGGATAGAGTTAGTTGCTTTTTGACCAGCACTGAGGGAACAATGGTATTGAAGGATGTCCTGAAGTGGATAACTAATCTAATATTGCTCCTTTTGGATCAACAGAGACAACCTAAATGAATTGAACTATGAATTAACCACATGTCATCTCTTTTGCCTCCCTTGTTGATCGACGTTCAATATTGATGAGTTGGAAAGATGCTGTTGCCCCTAAAAACACTCAATTACGCTGTAATATGGTGGCAGGCCTTACTTTGAATTAATCAGATGTTCTTCCACAGATTCACATTTAATCATTCTGTGTCCATGGGCACCTTTATTTCAACATTTTTGTAACATTTAATCACTGGGACCTTGCTTTATATGTTTGTGTTTCTTTAATGGTAGTGAAATTTTATGTAATCACTAAAGAACTTCAGAATGGAAGGGGAAGGAATTTGGAGTATCGTATACTCTTTAAATCATGTTCTATTAGACATATGTTATAATTGTTTAAATGTTTATCACTTTATTTCTGTTTGTTATGATATAATGTTTAGACATGATCAATTTATTTTTATAATTTGTATTTTATCTGAATCTTCCTTTTTATGTATTACCATTGATTAATGGCTTCTGTTTGTTTCCTGTTTCTTAAAGGCCATTGAGAATATTTTAAAAGAGAGCCTCATGCCTTTGAAGCAATGGGCCTCCTGCCGGGTACTGGATATGAAATGGGCCACCAGCCGGATGTGGAAAGGGCCTCCTGCCAGATGCCGGATGTGGTTAGTCCTCCTGCCGGATGTGGAATGGGCCTCCATCCAGATGCCGGATGTGAAATGGGCCTCCTGCCGGATGTGGAATGGGACTCCTGCCGGATGCTGGATGTGGAATAGTCCTCCTGCCGGATGTGGAAAGAGCCTCAATCCGGATGCCGGATGTGCAGTGTGCCTCCTGCTGGGAAGGTAATTGTTTACATATTTTTTGGTCTCATGCACCTATTTCCACTTTTTGTGAAGATACCTTTCATATCTTGTCAGGTTCAGAATCAGGATTTATTGTCAAGAACATGTCCTAATATTTGGTGATTTGGGGCAGCAGGATGGAGCAAACATTCATCTTATAACCATCGTTCAGAACTAGACTTAAAAATAAAGTTAACAGTGCACAAAAAAGCAAGGCTGTGTCTTTGGCTCATTGATTATACAGGATCTGGTGGCATCTGGGAAGAAACTGACATTGTGGCATTGACCTCTATTCCTCAGGCTCCAGTACCTTATCCAATGATAGTAGAGTGAGAGAGTGAGGAAGTTATGGTCTGGGTGGTGGAGGTTTTCCACGATAGAGACTTTTATTTTAAGACAGCAAGTCATGTATAGATTCTGACGGGAGTGAATTCTAGTTCCTGTGATGTTACAGGGAGAGTTAAACACCCTCTCGAAATTATGATTTTCCTGAGAGATGGCACCTCCAGACCAGGCAGTGATGCAACCTACCAGAATGATCTGCATAGTACACCTGTGGAGGTTAAGGTGTGTCTTCATTGCGATAATGAATCTAGTCAGGCACATCTCAAAGTATAGCTAATGGTGAGGATTTTTTGTGAAAGCATCACCATGGAGGCTCCATGACAGATCCTCAGAGTTTTAATGCTTAGGAATTTGACGTTCGCGAACATCTGCACTCCTGAGACCTCTGTGAAGACTGGGTCGTGTTCTTTTGACTTCCTGCAGAATCCAAAATCTTATCTTTTATTTTGTTGACATTGAGTGAAAAGTTTGATTTGTTAGCAATCAACTAGCTGATCTATGTTCTTCCTTCTTCGCTTCATCATTGCCATTTATTATTTGCTGACAATTGTGGTGTCTTCCGCCAACATGTCGATAGCAATGGAATTATGGCTCACCACACACAGTCATGGGTTTACAGAGCGTAGCGCAGGGGGCTAAGCACACATCCTTGTGCTGCGCCTGTGTTGATGATCAGTGGGAAAGAGACCTTGTTTCCAATTCATCCTGACTGTGGTCTTCCAATGAGAATGTCAAAGATCCAATTGCAGAGTAAGGTACAGAGGGATAGAGTTAGTTGCTTTTTGACCAGCACTGAGGGAACAATGGTATTGAAGGATGTCCTGAAGTGGATAACTAATCTAATATTGCTCCTTTTGGATCAACAGAGACAACCTAAATGAATTGAACTATGAATTAACCACATGTCATCTCTTTTGCCTCCCTTGTTGCTCGACGTTCAATATTGATGAGTTGGAAAGATGCTGTTACCCCTAAAAATACTCAATTCCTCTGTGATATGGTGGCAGGCCTAACTTTGAATTGATCAGATGTTCTTCCACAGATTCACATTTAAACATTCTGTGTCCATGGGCACCTTTAATTCAACATTTTTGTAACATTTAATCACTGGGACCTTGCTTTATATGTTTGTGTTTTTTAATGTTAGTGAAATTTTATGTACTCACTAAAGAACTTCAGAAGGGAAGGGGAAGGAATTTGGAGTATTGTATACTCTTTAAATCATGTTCTATTAGACATATGTTATAATTGTTTAAATGTTTATCACTTTATTTCTGTTTGTTATGATATAATGGTTAGACATGATCAATTTATTTTTATAATTTGTATTTTATCTGAATCTTCCTTTTTATGTATTACCATTGATTTTTGGTTTCTGTTTGTTTTCTGTTTCTTAAAGGCCACAGAAAATATTTTAAAAGAGAGCCTCATGCCTTTGAAGCAATGGGCCTCCTGCCGGGTACCGGATATGAAATGGGCCACCAGCCGGATGTGGAAAGGGCCTCCTGCCAGATGCCGGATGTGGCTTAGTCCTCCTGCCGGATGTGGAATGGGCCTCCATCCGGATGCCGGATGTGAAATGGGCCTCCTGCCGGATGTGGAATGGGACTCCTGCCGGATGCTGGATGTGGAATAGTCCTCCTGCCGGATGTGGAAAGAGCCTCAATCCGGATGCCGGATGTGCAGTGTGCCTCCTGCTGGGAAGGTAATTGTTTACATATTTTTTGGTCTCATGCACCTATTTCCACTTTTTGTGAAGATACCTTTCATATCTTGTCAGGTTCAGAATCAGGATTTATTGTCAAGAACATGTCCTAATATTTGGTGATTTGGGGCAGCAGGATGGAGCAAACATTCATCTTATAACCATCGTTCAGAACTACTCTTAAAAATAAAGTTAACAGTGCACAAAAAAGCAAGGCTGTGTCTTTGGCTCATTGATTATACAGGATCTGGTGGCATCAGGGAAGAAACTGACATTGTGGCATTGACCTCTATTCCTCAGGCTCCAGTACCTTATCCAATGATAGTAGAGTGAGGAAGTTATGGTCTGGATGGTGGAGGTTTTCTGTGATAGAGACTTTTATTTTAAGACAGCAAGTCATGTATAGATTCTGACTGGAGTGAATTCTACTGCCTGTGATGTTACAGGGAGAGATAAAAACCCTCTCGAAATTATGATTTTCCTGAGATATGGCACCTCCAGACCATGCAGTGATGCAACCTACCAGAATGATCTGCATAGTATACCTTTGGAGGTTAAGGAGTGTCTTCATTGCGATAATGAATCTCCTCAGGCACATCACACGGTATAGCCAATGGTGAGGCTCTTTTGTGAAAGCATCACCATGGAGGCGCAATGTCAGATCCTCAGAGTTTTAATGCTTAGGAATTTGACGTTTGCAAACATCTGCACTCCTGAGACCTCCATCATGACTGGGTCGTGTTCTTTTGACTTCCTGCACAATCCAAAATCTTATCCTTTGTTTTGTTGACATTGAGTGAAAAGTTTGATTTGTTAGCATTTAACCAGCTAATCTATGTCCTTCCTTCTTCGCTTCATCATTGCCATTTATTGTTTGCTGACAATTGTGGTGTCATCCGCCAACATGTTGATAGCCATGGAATTATGGCTCACCACACACAGTCATGGGTTTACAGAGAGTAGAGCAGGGGGCTAAGCACACATCCTTGGACTGCGCCTGTGTTGATGATCAGTGGGGAAGAGACCTTGTTTCCAATTCGTCCTGACTGTGGTCTTCCAATGAGAATGTCAAAGATCCAATTGCAGAGTAAGGTACAGAGGGATAGAGTTAGTTGATTTTTGACCAGAACTGAGGAAACAATGGTATTGAAGGACGTCCTGAAGTGGATAACTAATCTAATATTGCTCCTTTTGGATCAACAGAGCCAAAGTAAATGAATTGAACTATGAATTAACCACATGTCATCTCTTTTGCCTCCCTTGTTGCTCGACGTTCAATATTGATGAGTTGGAAAGATGCTGTTGCCCCTAAAAACACTCAATTACTCCGTGATATGGTGGCAGGCCTAACTTTGAATTAATCAGATGTTCTTCCACAGATTCACATTTAAACATTCTGTGTCCATGGGCACCTTTAATTCAACATTTTTGTAACATTTAATCATTGGGACCTTGCTTTATATGTTTGTGTTTCTTTAATGATAGTGAAATTTTATGTACTCACTAAAGAACTTCAGAAGGGAAGGGGAAGGAATTTGGAGTATCCTATACTCTTTAAATCATGTTCTATTAGACATATGTTATAATTGTTTAAATGTTTATCACTTTATTTCTGTTTGTTATGATATAATGGTTAGACATGATCAATTATTTTTATAATTTGTATTTTATCTGAATCGTCCTTTTTATGTATTATCATTGATTAATGGCTTCTGTTTGTTTCCTGTTTCTTAAAGGCCACTGGAAATATTTTAAAAGAGAGCCTCATGCCTTTGAAGCAATGGGCCTCCTGCCGGGTACCGTATATGAAATGGGCCACCAGCCGGATGTGGAATGGGCCTCCTGCCAGATGCCGGATGTGGCTTATTCCTCCTGCCGGATGTGGAATGGGCCTCCATCCGGATGCCGGATGTGAAATGGGCCTCCTGCCGGATGTGGAATGGGACTCCTGCCGGATGCTGGATGTGGAATAGTCCTCCTGCCGGATGTGGAAAGAGCCTCAATCCGGATGCCGGATGTGCAGTGTGCCTCCTGCTGGGAAGGTAATTGTTTATATATTTTTTGGTGTCATGCACCTATTTCCACTTTTTGTGAAGATACCTTTCATATCTTGTCAGGTTCAGAATCAGGATTTATTGTCAAGAACATGTCCTAATATTTGGTGATTTGGGGCAGCAGGATGGAGCAAACATTCATCTTATAACCATCGTTCAGAACTAGACTTAAAAATAAAGTTAACAGTGCACAAAAAAGCAAGGCTGTGTCTTTGGCTCATTGATTATACAGGATCTGGTGGCATCAGGGAAGAAACTGACATGGTGGCATTGACCTCTATTCCTCAGGCTCCAGTACCTTATCCAATGATAGTAGAGTGAGGAAGTTATGGTCTGGGTGGTGGAGGTTTTCCATGATAGAGACTTTTATTTTAAGACAGCATGTCATGTATAGATTCTGACTGGAGTGAATTCTGGTGCCTGTGATGTTACAGGGAGAGATAAACACCCTCTCAAAATTATGATTTTCCTCAGATATGGCACTTCCAGACCAGGCAGTGATGCAACCTACCAGATTGATCTGCATAGTACACCTGTGGAGGTTAAGGTGTGTCTTCATTGCGATAATGAATCTCCTCAGGCACATCACACAGTTTAGCCAATGGTGAGGCTCTTTTGTGAAAGCATCACCATGGAGGCGCCATGACAGATCCTCAGAGTTTTAATGCTTAGGAATTTGACGTTCGTGAACATCTGCACTCCTGAGACCTCTATGAAGACTGGGTCATGTTCTTTTGACTTCCTGCAGAATCCAAAATCTTATCCTTTGTTTTGTTGACATTGAGTGAAAAGTTTGATTTGTTAGCATTCAACCAGCTAATCTATGTCCTTCCATCTTCGGTTTATCATTGCCATTTATTGTTTGCTGACAATTGTGGTGTCTTCCGCCAACATGTCGATAGCAATGGAATTATGGCTCACCACACACAGTCATGGGTTTACAGAGAGTAGAGCAGGGGGCTAAGCACACATCCTTGGACTGCGCCTGTGTTGATGATCAGTGGGAAAGAAACCTTGTTTCCAATTCGTCCTGACTATGGTCTTCCAATGAGAATGTCAAAGATCCAATTGCAGAGTGAGGTACAGAGGGATAGAGTTAGTTGATTTTTGACCAGAACTGAGGAAACAATGGTATTGAAGGACGTCCTGAAGTTGATAACTCATCCAAAATTGCTCCTTTTGGATCAACAGAGACAACATAAATGAATTGAACTATGAATTAACCACATGTCGTCTCTTTTGCGTCCCTTGTTGCTCAACGTTCAATATTGATGAGTTGGAAAGATGCTGTTGCCCCTAAAAATACTCAATTCCTCTGTGATATGGTGGCAGGCCTAACTTTGAATTGATCAGATGTTCTTCCACAGATTCACATTTAAACATTCTGTGTCCATGGGCACCTTTAATTCAACATTTTTGTAACATTTAATCACTGGGACCTTGCTTTATATTTTGTGTTTTTTAATGTTAGTGAAATTTTATGTACTCACTAAAGAACTTCAGAAGGGAAGGGGAAGGAATTTGGAGTATCGTATACTCTTTAAATCATGTTCTATTAGACATATGTTTTAATTGTTTAAATGTTTATCACTTTATTTCTGTTTGTTATGATATAATGTTTAGACATGATCAATTTACTTTTATAATTTGTATTTTATCTGAATCTTCCTTTTTATGTATTACCATTGATTAATGGCTTCTGTTTGTTTCCTGTTTCTTAAAGGCCACTGGAAATATTTTAAAAGAGAGCCTCATGCCTTTGAAGCAATGGGCCTCCTGCCGGGTACCGGATATGAAATGGGCCACCAGCCGGATGTGGAAAGGGCCTCCTGCCAGATGCCGGATGTGGCTTAGTCCTCCTGCCGGATGTGGAATGGGCCTCCATCCGGATGCCGGATGTGAAATGGGCCTCCTGCCGGATGTGGAATGGGACTCCTGCCGGATGCTGGATGTGGAATAGTCCTCCTGCCGGATGTGGAAAGAGCCTCAATCCGGATGCCGGATGTGCAGTGTGCCTCCTGCTGGGAAGGTAATTGTTTACATATTTTTTGGTCTCCTGCACCTATTTCCATTTTTTGTGAAGATATCTTTCGTATCTTGTCAGGTTCAGAATCAGGATTTATTGTCAAGAACATGTCCTAATATTTAGTGATTTGGGGCAGCAGGATGGAGCAAACATTCATCTTATAACCATCGTTCAGAACTACTCTTAAAAATAAAGTTAACAGTGCTCAAAAAAGCAAGGCTGTGTCTTTGGCTCATTGATTATACAGGATCTGGTGGCATCAGGGAAGAAACTGACATTGTGGCATTGACCTCTATTCCTCAGGCTCCAGTACCTTATCCAATGATAATAGAGTGAGGAAGTTATGGTGTGGGTGGTGGAGGTTTTCCATGATAGAGACTTTTATTTTAAGACAGCATGTCATGTATAGATTCTGACTGGAGTGAATTCTGGTGCCTGTGATGTTACAGGGAGAGATAAACCCCCTCTCAAAATTATGATTTTCCTGAGATATGGCACCTCCAGACCAGGCAGTGATGCAACCTACCAGAATGATCTGCATAGTACACCTGTGGAGGTTAAGGTGTGTCTTCATTGCGATAATGAATCTCCTCAGGCTCATCACACAATAGAGCCAATGGTGAGGCTCTTTTGTGAAAGCATCACCATGGAGGCTCCATGACAGATCCTCAGAGTTTTAATGCTTAGGAATTTGACGTTCGTGAACATCTGCACTCCTGAGACCTCCATGAAGACTGGGTCATGTTCTTTTGACTTCCTGCAGAATCCAAAATCTTGTCCTTTGTTTTGTTGACATTGAGTGAAAAGTTTGATTTGTTAGCATTCAACCAGCTGATTATGTCCTTCCTTCTTCGCTTCATCATTGCCATTTATTGTTTGCTGTCAATTGTGGTGTCATCCGCCGTCATGTCGATAGCAATGGAATTATGGCTCACCACACACAGTCATGGGTTTTTCAGAGAGTAGAGCAGGGGGCTAAGCACACATCCTTGGACTGCGCCTGTGTTGATGATCAGTGGGGAAGAGACCTTGTTTCCAATTCGTCCTGACTGTAGTCTTCCAATGAGAATGTCAAAGATCCATTTGCAGAGTGAGGTACAGAGCGATAGAGTTAGTTGCTTTTTGACCAGCACTGAGGGAACAATGGTATTGAAGGATGTCCTGAAGTGGATAACTAATCTAATATTGCTCCTTTTGGATCAACAGAGACAACCTAAATGAATTGAATTATGAAAAAACCACATGTCATCTCTTTTGCCTCCCTTGTTGATCGACGTTCAATATTGATGAGTTGGAAAGATGCTGTTGCCCCTAAATACACTCAATTACGCTGTAATATGGTGGCAGGCCTTACTTTGAATTAATCAGATGTTCTTCCACAGCTTCACATTTAAACATTCTGTGTCCATGGGCACCTTTAATTCAACATTTTTGTAACATTTAATCACTGGGACCTTGCTTTATATGTTTGTGTTTCTTTAATGATAGTGAAATATTATGTACTCACTAAAGAACTTCAGAAGGGAAGGGGAATGAAATTGGAGTATCGTATACTCTTTAAATCATGTTCTATTAGACATATGTTATAATTGTTTAAATGTTTATCACTTTATTTCTGTTTGTTATGATATAATGGTTAGACATGATCAATTATTTTTATAATTTGTATTTTATCTGAATCTTCCTTTTTATTTATTACCATTGATTAATGGCTTCTGTTTGTTTCCTGTTTCTAAAAGGCCACTGAAAATATTTTAAAAGAGAGCCTCATGCCTCTGAAGCAATGGGCCTCCTGCCGGGTACCGGATATGAAAGGGGCCACCAGGCGGATGTGGAATGGGCCTCCTGCCAGATGCCGGATGTGGTATAGTCCTCCTGCCGGATGTGGAATGGGCCTCCATCCGGATGCCGGATGTGAAATGGGCCTCCTGCCGGATGTGGAATGGGACTCCTGCCAGATGCTGGATGTGGAATAGTCCTCCTGCCGGATGTGGAAAGAGCCTCAATCCGGATGCCGGATGTGCAGTGTGCCTCCTGCTGGGAAGGTAATTGTTTACATATTTTTTGGTCTCATGCACCTATTTCCACTTTTTGTGAAGATACCTTTCATATCTTGTCAAGTTCGGAATCAGGATTTATTGTCAAGAACATGTCCTAATATTTGGTGATTTGGGGCAGCAGGATGGAGAAAACATTCATCTTATAACCATCGTTCAGAACTACTCTTAAAAATAAAGTTAACAGTGCACAAAAAAGCAAGGCTGTGTCTTTGGCTCATTGATTATACAGGATCTGGTGGCATCAGGGAAGAAACTGACATGGTGGCATTGACCTCTATTCCTCAGGCTCCAGTACCTTATCCAATGATAGTAGAGTGAGGAAGTTATGGTCTGGTGTGGTGGAGGTTTTCCATGATAGAGACTTTTATTTTAAGACAGCATGTCATATATAGATTCTGACTGGAGTGAATTCTGGTGCCTGTGATGTTACAGGGAGAGTTAAACACCCTCTCGAAATTATCATTTTCCTGAGAGATGGCACCTCCAGACCAGGCAGTGATGCAACCTACCAGAATGATCTGCATAGTACACCTGTGGAGGTTAAGGTGTGTCTTCATTGCAATAATGAATCTCCTCAGGCATATCACACAGTATAACCAATAGCCCTTTTTTTGAATGCATCACCATGGAGACTCCATGACAGATCCTCAGAATTTTAATGCTTAGGAATTTGACATTCGTGAAAATCTGCAGACTCCTTTGTTAATTTGGTGTTGCTTCTGGTATGTGTGAGTTGGTCATTTCCCCAGTAGTCTCTTCCTCCTGCTTGATGTGGAATCCTCCAAATCCCAGATGCCGGATGTGGAATGTTTCTGCTGCAAGATGCCGGATGTGGAATGGTCGGCCTGCCAGATGTGGAACAGTCCACCTTTCAGATGCCGAACGTGGAATGTTCCTGCTGCTAGATGCCAGATGTGGAATAGCTTTGCTGCCATATGCCAGATGTGGGATGGTCCTCCTGCCAGATGCCAGATGTGGAATTGTCCGCCTACCAGTTGCCAGATGTGGAATGGTCCGCCTGCCAGGTGCCAGATGTGGGATGGTCTGCCTGCAAGATGTGGAATGGTCTGCCTGCTAGATGTGGAATGGTCCACCTGCCAGGTGCCAGGTGTGGATAGTCCACCTCCCAGATGCCAGATGAGGATTGGTCAGGTGCCTGTTGTGGGATGGTCTGTCTGACAGGTGCCGGATTTGGACTGCGCCTCCTGGCGGATGTCAGCTGTGTAATAGTCCTTCTGGATGTGGAAAGGGCCTGCTAAAGGAAAAGATAGTTTGGGGAATCTCCGATGTTCTTCTACCTTGATCACATTTAATCCTTCTCTGCTTATGGGCTCCTTTTATTCAATATTTTCCTAATTTATGAGATCACTAGAAACTTGCTTTATTATTTTGTGTTTTACTTTAATGGTAGTGAAATTATTTGTACTTACCCGAGAAGTTCAGAAGGTGAGAGGATAGAATTTGTCGTATTATATAATTTTGTGACTTTTTACAATTCGCCATGTTATAATTGTTGAAGTAATTTACAACCTTGTTGTCATTGGACTGTTATGATATTGTGTTTATATAATAGTTTGATTTCTCTTCTCTAACTCTTTCTTATTTCTGTTTCCAGGTGCTCAATCATTTATCCGACATCCTGTGGACCAGACACTTTCAGAATTTGGAATTTTTTAGAATGTAAAATAATAATATCAGTGGTATTTATAAGTACATTTAAGCTGTTTTCAAATGATCAAAAACAAAGGCACGTCCCAACTAGAAATGCCACTGCACAGGGTGGGGTTACAGTGGCCCTGGGTAGTGGGGTTACGGTGGCTCTGGGTAGTGGGGGTTACGGTGGCTCTGGGTAGTGGGGTTATGGCGGCTCTGGGTAGTGGGGTCACGGCAGCTCTGGGTAGTGGGGTTACGGCGGCTCTGGGTAGTGGGGTTACGGTGGCTCTGTGTAGTGGGGATACGGCGGCTCTGGGTAGTGGGGTTACGGCGGCTCTGGGTAGTGGGGTTACGGCGGCTCTGGGTAGTCGGGTTGAGGCGGCTCTGGCTAGTGGGGTTACGGCGGATCTGGCTAGTGGGGTTACGGCGGCTCTGGGTCGTGGGGTTACGGCGGCTCTGGGTTGTGGGGTTACGGCGGCTCTGGATCATGGGTTCACAGTGGCTCTGGGTCATGAGGTTATGGCGGCTCTCAATCGTGGGGTTACGGTGGCTCTGGGTCATGGGGTTACGGCGGCTCTGGGTCGTGGGATTATGGCGGCTCAGGGTTGTGGGGTTACAACGGCTCTGGGTAGAGGGGTTACAGCGACTCTGGGTAGTGGGGTTACGGCGGCCCTGGGTAGTTGGGTAAGTGCGGCTCTGGGTTGTGGGGTTACGGCGGCTCTGGGTATTGGGGTTACGGCGGCTCTAGGTCGTGGAGATATGGCGGCTCTGGGTAGTGGGGTTACGGCAGCTCTGGATCGTGGGGTCACAGTGGCTCTGGGTCATGAGGTTATGGCGGTTCTCAGTCGTGGGGTTACGGTGGCTCTGGCTCGTGGGGTTACGGCGGCTCTGGGTCGTGGGGTTATGGCAGCTCAGGGTTGTGGGGTTACGGTGGCTCTGGGTAGAGGGGTTACGGCGACTCTGGGTAGTGGGGTTACGGCGGCTCTGGGTAGTTGGGTAAGGGCGGCTCTGGGTTGTGGGGTTACGGCGGCTCTGGGTATTGGGGTTACGGCGGCTCTGGGTAATGGGGTTACGGCGTTTCTGGGTAGTGGGGTTACAGCGGCTCTGGGTAGTGGGGTTACAGTGGCTCTGGGTAGTGGGGTTATGGTGGCTCTTGGTGGTGGAGTTACGGCGGCTATGGGTGGTGGGGTTACGGCAACTCTGGCTGGTGGGGTTACGGTGGCTATGGGTAGTGGGGTTACGGTGGCTCGGGGTTGTGGGGGTTACGGTGGCTCTGGGTCGTGGGGTTATGGTGACTCTGGGTCGTGGGGTTACGGTGGCTCTGGGTGGTGGGGTTACGTCGGCCATGGGTGGTGGTGTTATGACGGCTCTGGGTCTTGGGGTTATGGGGGCTCTGGGTCGTGTGTTTACTGCGGCTCTGGGTTGTGGGGTTATGGTGGCTCTGGGTAGTGGGGTTACGGCGGCTCTGGGTCGTGGGATTACGGCAATCTGGGCCGTGGGGTTACGGCGGCTCTGCGTAATGGGTTACGGCGGCTCTGTGTAATGGGTTACAGCGGCTCTGTGTAGTGGGGCTATGGCGTCTCTGGGTCATGGGGTTACGGCGGCTCTGGGTCATTGGGTTAAGGCAGCTCTGGGTCGTGGGGTGACGGCGCCACTGGGTGGTGGAGTTACAGCGCCTCAGGGTGGTGGGATTACGGCGGCTCTGGTTAGTGGGGTTACGGCGGCTCTGGGTTGTGGGGGTTACGGTGGCACTGGGTAGTGCCGTTACGGTGGCTCTGGGTAGTGGGGTTACAGCGGCTCTGGGTAGTGGGGTTACGGTGGCTCTGGGTAGTGGGGTTACGGCGGCTCTGGGTAGTGGGGTTACGTTGTTTCTGGGTGATGGGATTACAGCGGCTATGGGTGGTGGGTTTACGGTGTCTCTGTGTGGTGGGATTACGGCACCTCTGGGTGGTGGGGTTACTGCGGCTCTGGTTAGTGGGGTTACGGTGGCTCTGGGTCGTGGGGTTATGGTGGCACTTTGTAGTGGGGTTACGGTGGCTCTGGGTCGTGGGATTACGGTGGATCTGGGTAGTCGGGTTACGGTGACCCTGGGTACTTGGGTTACGGTGGCTCTGGGTAGTGGGGTTACGGTGGCTCTGGGTAATGGGGTTATGGTGGCACTCGTTAGTGGGGTTTCGGTGGATCTGGGTAGTGGGATTAAGGTGGCTCTGGTTAGTGGAGTTACCCTGGCTCTGGATCGTGGGGTTATGGTGGCTCTGGGTCTTGGGGTTATAGTGGCTCTGGGTAGTGGGGTTACCGTGGCTCTGGGTAGTGGGTTTACAGTGGCTCTGGGTAGTGGGGGTCATGGTGGCTCTGGTTAGTGGGTTTACGGTGGCTCTGGGTAGTGGGGTTACGGTGGCTCTGTGTCGTGGGTTTACGGTGGCTCTGTGTAGTGGGGTTACAGTTTCTCTGTGTGGTGGGATTACGGCACCTCTGGGTGGTGGGGTTATGGCGGCTCTGGTTAGTGGGTTTACGGCGGTTCTGGGTAGTGGGGATACGGTGGCTCAGGGTAGTGGGGTTACGGTGGCTCTGGGTCGTGGGGTTACGGTGGCACTTGGTAGTGGGGTTACGGTGGCTCTGGGTCGTGGGGGTTACGGTGGCTCTGGGTCGTGGGATTACGGTGTATCTGGGTAGTCGGGTTACGGTGACCCTGGGTAGTTGGGTTATGGTGGCTCTGGGTTGTGGGGTTATGGTGGCTCTGGGTAGTGGTGTTACGGTGGCTCTGGGTGGAGGTGTTACGGCAGCTATGGGTGGTGGGGTTTCGGTGGCTGTGGGTAATGGGGTTACAGCGGCTCTGGATAGTGGGGATACGGCGCTCTGGCTAGTGGGGTTACGGCGGCTCTGGATAGTGCGGTTACAGCGGCTCTGGCTGGTGGGATTACGGCAGCTCTGGATGGTGGGATTACGGCGCCTCTGGGTGGTGGTGTTACGGCTGCTCTGGGTAGTGGGGTTACGGCGGCTTTGATTAGTGGTGTTTCAGCGGCGCTGGGTAGTGGGGTTATGGTGGGTCTGGGTAGTGGGGTTACGGTGGCTCTTGGTTGTGGGGTTACGGTGGCTCTTGGTCGTGGGATTACGATGGCTCTGGGTCGTGGAGTTACAGTGGCTCCTGGTCGTGGGATTACGGCGGCTCTGGGTAATGGGGTTATGGCGACACTGGGTAGTGGGGTTACGGCGGCTCTGTGTAATGGGTTACGGCGGCTCTGTGTAATGGGTTACGGCGGCTCTGTGTAGTGGGGCTATGGCGTCTCTGGGTCATGGGGTTACGGCGGCTCTGGGTCATTGGGTTAAGGCAGCTCTGGGTCGTGGTGTGACGGCGCCACTGGGTGGTGGAGTTACGGCGCCTCAGGGTGGTGGGGTTACGGCAGCTTAGGTTAGTGGGGTTATGGCGGCTCTGGGTCGTGGTGTTTCGGTGGCTCTGTGTAGTGTGATTAAGGTGGCTCTGGGTAGTGGGGTTACGGTGGCTCTGGGTTGTCGGGCTACGGTGACCCTGGGTAGTGGGGTTACGGTGCCTCTGGATAGTGGGGTTACGGTGGCTCTGGGTCATGGGGTTACAGTGGCTCTGGGTCGTGGGGTTACGGTCGCTCTGTGTAGTGGGGTTACGGCGGCTCTGGGTCGTGGAGTTACGGTGGCTCTGGGTAGTTGGATTACGGTGGCTTGGGTAGTGTGGGTACGGTGGCTCTGGGTAGTTTGGTTACGGTGGCTCTGGGTAGTCGGGTCACGATGACTCTGGGCAGTCGGGTTATTGTGGCTACGGGTAGTGGGGTTACGGTGGCTCTGGAGAGTGGGTTTACGGTTGCTCTGGGTGGTTGGGTTATGGTGGCTAGGGTAGTGGGGTTACGGTGGCTCTGGGTAGTGGGGTTACATTGGCGCTGGGTAGTGGGGATTACTGTGGCTTTGGTTAGTGGGGTTACGACGGCTCTGGATAGTGGGGTTATGGTGGCTCTGTTTAGTGGGGTTATGGTGGCCTGGGTAGTCGGGTTACGCTGGCTCTGGGTAGTGGGGTTACGGTGATTCTGGGTAGTTTGGATATGGTGGGTCTGTGAAGTGGGGTTATGGTAGCTCTGGGTAGTGGGGTTATGGTGGCTCAGGGTGGTGGGGTTGCGGCGGCTCTGGATGGTGGGGTTATGGCGTGGTGGGGTTACGGTACCTCTGGGTGGCGGTGTTATGGCGGCTCTGGGTCATGGGGTTAAGGCAGCTGTGAGTAGTGGGGTTATGTTGGCTCTGGGTAGTGGGGTTACGGCACCTCTCGGTGGTAGGGTTATGGCGGCTCTGGTTAGTGGGTTTACGGCGGCTCTGGGTGGCGGTGTTATGGCGGCTCTGGGTAGTGGGTTTAAGGCAGCTGTGGGTAGTGGGGTTACGTCGGCTCTGGGTAGTTGGCTTACGGGACTCATTTAAGGACTCTTATGCTTAGATTTTAGCTATTTTTTTCCAATGTATTGTACACTTTGTTTACAGTTCTTCATGTGTTTACATGTGTATGTTGTGTACAGTTTTTTAGACTTCCAATAAGTGGTATTTGTGTCTGTCCAGAGGAAAAATGAATCTCTGAGTTTTTATGTGTGTACTTGCCAATAAATCGGAATCTATATGGCACCATTTGTTCCCAATTGTTCTTTATTTGTTTCCCTGCGTAGGTTGAGTTGGTTCTTTTTGGCATGACCAAGAAGTGGTAACTCTGCCTCGCCTACAGGAACAAGAATCTCAGGGTTGAATGTGACGTCATGCACTGAACTCGACAGTCAATCTGTAGTTGGCCCAAAGGGCCTGTTTCTACGCTGGGAAACTTTATGACTCTGTGAAAAAATCTGAGTGGCGGGAAATAATTTTTTTCAGGGAATGCCACAGTAAAGTCTGGAAATTCAAACTGTGTTTAATTGCAATGATTCAGCAAAAATATGAGGAGAATTAGGATCAGTTGTTGGGAGAGAACAGGGAAGCAGAGCTCAAGTCCCCTCCTTTCCTGTCACAAGGAAATACAAGACCACGAGAGAAGGTCCCACGGACATTGAGCCATGTGCACGGTGCACAGGCTTTGTTGGGAAGAGTTGGAGCTGAAGCAGGGGCCCTCACCAAAGCCACATCTGTCCCCATCTTTATCACCATCCTGACTGGGACTGTTGGAACCCTCCTTATTTGCTCAACAGCATTGAACACAGAACATTCCAGCACAGACCGGCCGTTCAGTCCACGATGTTGTGCTGACCGACGTAAACCTACTCCATAACAATCTAACCCCTCCCCACCTTACACCCGTCACCCTTTATTATCCTTACATCCATCTGCCTGTCAAAGAGTCTTCAATGTCCCGGTTGTCCCAGCCTCGATCACCACCCTCGCCACTACATTCCAGGCAGCACCACTCTCTGTGTGGACAAATGAAAGAGTCAGATCTCTCTCACATTTCCAAGAGTTAAGATTCAATTTATTGCCATGTAATAAAGACAGTGCAACATTACACAAAATTTGTTTTTCATCTGCTGTAGGGCAGACAGATTTGACATTGGCAGAAATTGCTTGAAGCACCTCTTTACAGTCAGAGAAAGAGAAGCAAATGAGACCTTCCCAGAGTCACTGAGCGTCCGTCAATTTGCTTCCAACCCTCCCATAGCCCCTGTTACCACACAGAATCTAGTCCAAACCATCAGCAGCTTGAGCTCCAGATCTGAGCCCCCATCATGATGAGGAACCCTTCAGGGACCTCGGTCCCCTCTCTCATCCTGCTTCAGATCCCTGGATCCACTTCGGCCAATCTTGAGCCAGTCTCCCGCTGTCCTGTGAATCCCTCAACTGCACTCGTCAGCAGCTCACAGCCTGAGGAGTTTCCTTCCCTCAAATCGCCCCCACCCCCCCCCCCCCCCGCCTGTGGGTTCAACGACAGAACCCCTCTCTGGGCTGCCTCTGTGATCCTGTCCCAGGGGTCACCTCCTCTGCATCTCCTTCTTAAACCGGGGTGGGCTCCCCATTTCCTGGTGCCCTGAGCCAGTCCTCTGCTTCCCCGAAGTCTCTCACCTCTCCTGGCTGCTGCCAATCATAGGCCCTGCTATCCTGGAGGCGGCCCCCACGGCTGCAGTATTTTTCAAATAAAACCAGCGTCAGGTCAATGTACAGGTTTTTAAAGCCTGTCCGGATCCAACAGCATTCAGACTGGATGGTAGGAGCCCACAACGGAGCCCTGGGTTTCCGCTCTCCATGGGTCTGCAGTTCTGCCAGTGCTGCCATGTTCTCCCAGTCCCAGCTCTCTGAACAGTCAGGGTACCAAGGCTGTGTGGAGAAGCAGGGGAGTGGGGCGGTGGGAGAATGGATCAGTTCATGATGAAATGGTGGAGCGGACTCGATGGGCTGAATGGCCGACCTGCTCCTAGGTCTCATTGTCTCATCTTTTGCAAAGTACAGACATGATTTTTAAACTAAAACACACAATTTGTAAATCACAGTTTGGGCTTTTTAAATGAAAACTGCCCAGATTTTGGCCCTGCAAAGTTGTGGTTTTTGACCCCAAAACACCACACATTTTGTCAAATACAACCTTATCTTTTGGAAAAAAAAATCACTGTGCACTTTCCTGCAAAACACAGCACAGGCCCTTCGGCCCTCGACATTGTGCTGACCCATATATTCCAATACAAACATTTCCCGACCCACTACCAGTGAATCCCAATTCACTGCATTCACCCCTTCTTGTAGAATTTAGGGTCTGTGAATGAAGACAGAGATCATGGGTTCAGAAGAAAAGTTGAAAAATATACATTTACAAATTTACAGAATTAAGCGATGCGGGGACCTGGAGATCCTGGTGGAGCACCTTAGCACTGGGGGGGAGGGGCCTTAGGCTCCTTGGGTCTCCTGGTCCCCTTGTGAGGGAGGAGAGGTGGGCTAGTCCTCTGGCTCAATGGTGGAGGGGGATGCACTTTCCTCCTGAACTGGATCCCCCGAGGCCCTGACTGGGGGCTGTGAGAATGAGCTCCGTGATTTGCAGGGCACCTGAGGCAACAGACCCTTTGATCTGGTGGTTGACAGGTCCTGATGTAGACCGTGTTCTCCCTCCCATCCGGGTATCCACAAAGGCATACGTGGGATTGGTGTGGAGCAGGTTCGCCCTTTCCACCAGGGGGTCGGTTCTTGCTTCTCCTCACATGCTTCCTGAGAAGGACTGGACTCGGAGTGGTGATCCAGGTTGGGAGTGTTGTTCTCGATCTCGACCTACTTTCCAAATTGAGTAAGAGCTTGTGACGAGTAGTGTTGGTCATGGTACATAGTAGCGACTGGATGGAATGGAGCGCCATAGGGAGGACTTCCTGTTACCCCTCACCAGCAGGTGGCTCGTCACTCATAAAGGATGAATATAGCTGGGACACCTGAATAGTGCTCTAACAAACCTTTTCTAATTGATCTCCCAAAAACATATCTATATACTCTGTCACACATTGCTGAAGTCCACAATCAGCTCTTTGACGCAGACAGTGGGTGTTATATTGCTTCAGCCAAGATTTCTGTCTCCGTCCTGTGTGCTGACCCATTGACCCTTTTTATACAGTGCACTGCTGTGGTATCATTTGCTAATAAGTGATTGGAAAATGTAATTTCTGAATCAGTCATAGGTGCAAAGAGAATAGAGCAGGAGATGGAATTGGCCACCCTGTGACTCTCCGCTCCTGATTGTGGAGGAGATGAGTTTACCAATCCGTACTCTTTGGGGTCTGAAGGGAAGGAAATCCAAGTGGTCAAGTCACCTTTATTTATCATTCAAACCATTGCCATTAATATCACAGGAAAGATGAGAGAGGGTTTCTCCAGGAACAAGGAGCATATTGACATAAATCGGAATGAACTATTAAGTCATAAGACATTTTTTTTAAAAACCCACAAAAACAAACCCATGATATACGAGTACACATATGTTCTCGGAATAGAGGAGCCTGATGGCTTGCGGATAAAAGCTGTTACACAATCTGGATGAGTGGGCCCAAACGCTCCTTCCAGATGGAAGAATGGAGACCATTTCCAAGAAGGGTGTGTGAAGTCTTTCACCATATTATTTGCCTTCCACGTGGATCTTGCCTTGTAGATGTCCATCATGGCAGGAAGAGAGACCTCAATGATATTCTCTGCTGATTCCACTATCCTCTGGAGGGTTTTAAGGTCTGAGGTGGTACAGTTTCCAAACCAGAGTGTGATGCAATGGCTCCGAATCCTCTCAATACATCCTCTGTAGGATGTCGTGTGGATGGAGGGTGGGAGATGAACTTTCCTCTGCCTTCAGAGGATGAAGAGATGCTACTGGGCTTTCTCGATAATGGAGCTGGTGTTGAGGACCAGGGGAGATTCTCCACCAAACGCACACCAAGAAACCTGGTCCTTTTCACAACCTCAACGGTGGAGCCGTCAGTGGTCAGTGAACAGTGATCCTTCGGGCCTCCCTGAAGTGGACAACCATCTCTTTGGTTTTATTAACATTCAGATATAGACTGTTGGCTCTGCACTAGTCTGTTAGCAACTGCACCTCAACACTGACTCATCATTCTTGCTGATAAGGCCCACCACGGTCGCATCATCAATGGACTTGAGGATATGGTTTGAGCTGAGTCTAGTTGCACAGCCATGGGTCAGCAGAGTCGACAGCAATGGACAAGCCCACAGCCCGGGGGAGGTGGGGAGGGGTGATGATCTGGGAAGTCCTGATTGTGACCCAGAATGCTTAAGATCTCCCCCACAGGATGTCAAGAATCTAACTGCAGAGGGAAGTGTTTAGGCCCAGCAGGTTCAACGTCTCCATCAGGTACTGAGGTCTGATTGGGTTGAAGGCTGAAGTGAAGTCAATGAACAACATTCCAACAGACCTGTGTTTGCTTCCAGATGGGTGAGGCTAAATGGAGGGAGGTGGTGATGGCATAATCCATAGAGCAGTTTGATCAATATACGAATGGCAGGGGGTCCAGTGAGGGGAGCAACAGGAGGTTGATGTGCCCCATGATGAGACTCTCAAAGCACTTCATGATGGTAGATGTAAGTGGGGCAGGGCAGCCGTCACTGAGGAAAGAACTGATGACTTCTTCGGCCCAGGGACGATGGTGGCGGCTTTGAAGAAGTAGGAACTGTGCCCCTGTAGAAGCACAAGGTCGACTGGTGCTCCTCCGTCTTCTGTCTGGGCTGTGGTCATTCAGGCACAGGGCTTGTGACCTGGTTTATGGTGGCCTCGTTCTCTCATTGTCCGCCAAACACATCGGCATGGGCTGCGACTGTCCTGGGATTTGAGAAGTCCTCGTCTGCTTGCAGGAACGGGATGTCCTCTGGCATTTGTTCGAGGTAGGCTTGCTCAAGCATCAGGCAGGGTCTGTGACCTTCTATCAGTGCAAGCATCTCGTCCATCAAGGCCAATTTTATCAATACAGTCATCTGTTCTAGGAATAATATAACCATCTGTTTTAGTTACTGAATTAACCTTCCTGTAATCTGTACAGAATCTAATAATTCCATCTGGTTTCGGTACCAGAATACAAGAAAAAAAACCTTCTGAGTTTGAAGGTCTAATAATGTAATTTCTCAACATATATTCCACCTCCTGATCCATGATTTTACTCCTTAATGTATATACTATATAGGTCTGTCCCCCAGGCCATTGAGGTGCATCAGCCTGGCTGCGTGCTGCCGACAGGAGAGTCTTTCTTTTCTTTTTCAATCTTTTTATTATTATTATAATTTATAAACACATACAGTTCAAAGAGATATAAAAAAATACATAGTAAGTAATGAATTAATACAGAGATATTAAACAATAATATTACAGAATAAAAATATATCATAAAAAAAAATTTGATCAGTTTAGGGTGTGAACTATCTCTAAAAAAAAAGATATAATTAATAACAATATATGAAAAAAGAGAAAAAAAAAACCCAAAAAAGAAGAAAAAACAAATCTGAATTTTAAAAAAACTTAAAAAAAAAACCTACAGATATAGCTAAACCATGCCGATCACTCCGATCTCATCTTACAGCCCAATTATCATACATAATCATAAAAAGAAAACAGAGCCAGATCAACTCACCACAAATGAAAATATTGAATAAATGGTCGCCAGGTTAACTCAAACTTAGAAGGGGATTCATAGACAGAGTTTCTAATTTTCTCTAAATTTAAACATAGTATGGTTTGGGTAAACCATTGGAAAACAGTGGGAGGATTTACCTCTTTCCAATTTAATAGTATAGATCTTCTAGCTATTAGTGTAAGAAAAGCAATCATACGATCCGCAGGAAGAGATAAATAAGTCAAATCTATCATAGGTAATCCAAAAATTGCAGTAATGGGATGTGGTTGTAAATCAATATTCAAAACAGTAGATATAATGGAAAAAATTTCCTTCCAATAATTCTGTAAAGAGGGACAGGACCAAAACATATGTGTAAGGGAAACTATTTCCAATTGACATTTATCACATATAGGATCGATATGAGAATAAAAGCGATGGAGTTTATCTTTAGACATATGAGCTCTATGAACAACTTTAAACTGTATTAGTGAATGTTTTGCACATAGAGAAGAAGAGTTTACCAGTCGCAGAATTTTATTCCAATTTTCATTAGAAATATGAAGGTTGAGTTCTCTTTCCCAATCATTTTTAAACTTTTCAAAAGTCCCAGAATTTATTTTTGTAATTATAATTTAGATATCACACCTTTTGGAGGGAATTTTGAATATAGTATATCCTCTAAAACAGTCGTAGTCTCCCGATTGGGAAAAGAGGGTAAAGTCGAAACTAAGAAACTCCTAATCTGCAAATATCGAAAGAAATGAGATCGAGGTAAATCATATTTCATGGATAATTGTTCAAATGATATGAAAGAGTTATCCAAGAATAAATCCGAAAAGCATGTTATACCTTTAACTTTCCAGAGTAAATAAGCTTGATCAATTAGAGAGGGATGAAAAAGGAAATTTAGTACAATAGGAGTTTCCAAGATAAAATGACTTAGGCCAAAAAATCTCCGGAATTGAAACCATATACGTAGTGTATGTTTAGCCATTGGATTATCAATTTGTTTATATAATTTAGTAAGAGGAAAAGGGAGAGCAGCTCCCAAAATAGAGCTAATTGAGAAATTTTGCATCGGTTTAATTTCTAAATTTACCCAATGGGGATTTAGAGATAATTCTGAATAATTCAACCAATACCTTAAGTAACTAATATTAATTGCCCAGTAATAAATTCTAAAGTTGGGTAATGCCAACCCTCCCTCTAGTTTGGATTTCTGTAAATATTTTTTCCCCAATCTAGGATTCTTGTTTTGCCAGATATACGAGGACAATTTAGAATCGACCTTATCAAAAAAAGATTTAGGAACAAAAATAGGTATAGCTTGGAATATATATAAAAATTTAGGTAAGATCATCATCTTAATAGCATTAAATCGGCCTATCATGGATAGGGATAATGGTGACCAAGGAGAGTCTAAAGATGCTGAGGAGGAGGGTTTTGAGGGCGATGTACTTGTCCTCCTCAGAGGGATCATGGATCAGATCATCAACTCTGGCTGCTGTTTCCTTGTTGAGGACACTCACCATGTGGTAGAACACACATGGTGATCTGCCGGAGTTGAAGCTCCGCCTCCACCTGCCTGATCCATGTGCGGGGCCGGTGGGTCCAGAATGGGGGAGCTTCACAGAGACAGTGCTGATCGCCGAGGAATCCATGATTTGAGACCAGATGTCATCTGGGCTCTGCAGGGTCACCAATGTCATGGCCGCTACACACAGAAAACACCACAGGACTTGATGGAATTTCCAGGACAATTGTTTAATTGAATTTGGAGCGCCCCAATTTAAGGCCAACGTTTGTTCTGCCCCACGCAGTGGTGACGTCATTAAGTGGCCCGGGACACAAACTGAGGCCACGAGGCAATAAGCAAGCCCTGACAGCGCCATCTTCTTCAGCTGCCCCGCCAGCGCAGCGGTACAAACAGGGCCGGTTCATTCGCAGAGATGTGCACCACCACCAAACCTTATGATGAGGATAAGGGGAGTGGAGAACCATCTGTTTCAGAGGTGTTTGCTGTTGAGAGGGTTGAAGAAGTTATCGATCATAAGATTATGGCAACAAAATCTTGTGAGGGTAACCTTAAAGAAACCATGGTTCCTGAGCGCCTGTCGAACTCAGCAATTTTGGAAAATTTGGAGGAAAAGTTAGGTCATCTTAAATCACAAGAAACAGATGCAATTGAAGGAAGTAATTTTGAAATTTACAGATTTGTTCCTGATGTGCCAAAATAAACATATCAGTGATTTATCATGATGTAGACGTGGGAGAAGCAAGTCCCATGAATAAACACCCATATAGTATATACATTAAGGAGTAAAATCATGGATCAGGAGATGGAATTTACGTTGAGAAATGACATTATTAGACCTTCAAACTCAGAAAGATTTTTTTTCTTGTATTCTGGTACCGAAACCAGATGGAATTATTAGGTTCAGTTCAGATTACAGGAAGGTTAATTCAGTAACTAAAACAGATGCTTATCCTATTCCGAGAACAGATGACTGTATTGATAAAATTGGCAAAGCTAAATTTCTTACTAAGTTGGATTTGTTGAAAGGTTACTGGTGTCTGTCTTTAACTGGGAGAGGAAAGAATATTTCGGCTTTTGTAACTCCATCCGGTTTATATGAGTATAACGTGTTACCTTTTGGCATGAAAAATGCCCCTGCTACATTCCAAAGGATGATTAATTTGGTAATCCAAGGGTTAACTCATACAGATGCTTATATTGACAAAGGGGGTGATGTGGCCATCTTGGGTCTGTCCTCAGGGTGCACCGGGATCTGGTGATATCCGCACACCAGGTCAACCTTGGAGAAAGCCCTCGCACCGTACAGGTTGGCCGTAAAGTTCTGGATGTGAGGGATGGGGTAACGGTCAGGAATGGTTGCCTCGTTGAGTCGTCGATAGTCTCCGCAGGGACGCCAGCCGCCGGAGACACACTAACCTGACAGATTGACACTGTGGAATCCTTGATGAAATTGAAACTTAAATGCAAATTTCCCTAACTACATTCTGGTTTCTGGTTGAAAAGTACATATTTCAACTTCTTTAACTGTTTTACAAGTGCTATTAATATTTAAACATGACAGTTCATAGATGTCAAAACAATGTTTAATCATTTCCCAAAAAAGCATTTATTTTAATGTTTGTAGTTTCATTTTAGCATTTATATTATGTTTTTTAAAATAGAAATGAGGATGTGAATTTCCTGATCTACATTTTGTTTCTTGTAGAAAAGTATTTTTTTCCAACCTCTGAGAACGTTTCACATATGAAATTAATTTATATACAACACAGTTCATAGTTTGTGAAAACAAAGATAAAACTTTTCCCAAAATAGCATTTATTTTTGTGTTTGTAGTTACATTTTAGCACATATTTAAAATTGAAATGTAGATGTGAATTTCCTGATGTACATTTTGTTTTCTTGAAGAAAAATCGTTTTACATTTGCTGTTAATTTATACACAACACAGTTCATAGCTTGTGAAAACAAAGATTAAACATTTCCCAAAATGCCATTTATTTTAGTGTTTGTAGTTCCTTTCCATTTTAACATCCCAATTTTATACTCTGAGACTCAAGAACTTTACAGGTTGATACTGTGAAGTTCACTTCCATAAAAATGTCACACTTTGAAACTCACTCACATCACCAGGTCACACTGTGAAAATTATTCACATACCAAGTTTACACTGTGGGACTCACTCACATAACATTTACAATGTGGGATTCACTAAGTAAACAAGATTATACTGTGCAAATCTCTCACATAACAAGTTTACACTGTGGGACTCACTCACATAACATTTACAATGTGGGATTCACAAAGTAAACAAGATTATACTGTGCAAATCTGCCACATAACAAGTTTACACTGTGGGACTCACTCACATAACATCTACAATGTGGGATTCACTAAGTAAACAAGATTATACTGTGCAAATCTGCCACATACCAAGTTTACACTGTGGGACTCACTCACATAACATCTACAATGTGGGATTCACTAAGTAAACAAGATTATACTGTGCAAATCTCCCACATACCAAGTTTACACTGTGGGACTCACTCACATAACATTTACAATGTGGGATTCACAAAGTAAACAAGATTATACTGTGCAAATCTCCCACATACCAAGTTTACACTGTGGAACTCACTAACATAACGTTTACAATATGGGATTCACAAAGAAAACATGATTATTCTTTGGAACTCACTCACATCACAAGGTTACACTGTGGAAATCACTAACAAAACATTTTCAATGTCGAACTCCAATGAGAAAAGAAGGTCAAAAAGTGGGACTCACTCACTTACAAGGTTAGACGGCGGGTAAAAATCACATCACATGTTCATTCTGATGAACTCATTCAAATAACAAAGTTACATTGTGGAATCCGCCTCAATAAGAAAGATAAACTGGAAGAGTCATGTAATGGAGTAGTGGCCGGTAGGAGAATACCAGCCCTCTCCAGAAAAAAAGGAAATAAGTGAAGAAAAAGCAAAGCCCCTGTCTTGGGTAAACTTATACCTCTCATTTTGTTCATTTTAGATTGGTTACAGTGTTTGAGCTACCGAAAGAAAATAGACACACACACACCGAGAGCAGTTCAGTTTATAAAATGTTTATTACAAATTCAAAAGCTGATTTCACACTACAATATGCTAGCCCTTCCCAACTATACTTATCAACACTTGGACTGGTCCCAACTGCCGAAGCGAGGGAACGACTGCACACTTGTAGTAGGTTGTCAGGGCGCCGGTAGCAGCTTCTCCACCTCCCCCGACCGGGACGTTGCTCGGACTCTGGCTGTTCTTCCTTCTTGACAAGGGGTGTTCCCACCCCTCGGAGAGTCTAAACTTAAGCAGCAGGACCACAGGCTTATATACCCCAAAAACAATTAATCATGCGCCTCCTCCTTCTAACATTTGTCAGTCAAAATCAAAACTGAACATTATATTCTACAATTTAGAAGATTAATTATTATGGAACCAGGATGTTATGATTTCCTGGTTTATCTCGTAGATACAAAGACTTATTAAAACTTCTCGAGCAAGACAGGTTGTGACCAATTCGTCAATTTCAGAGTGTCGCATTTGACAATTGCTTTCCCTGGGCCTCACAGTGGAATTCCATTTCAAAGTCTATCTTCAGATAAATCCCCATGGCTGAGTTTAATTACATCTGCTAGTTCTGAAAGTAAGGTGACCTGCGTGTGGACCCAGTGTCGTCAGTTCCTCATAAGCAAAAAGCATCTGGGCACATGGTTTTAATCCTCCATTACAGCCCCAGACACACAAATCATAACAAATAAAAAATAAAGGTGTGGAGGAAATGGCTCCTCAGAAAGAAAAGCCAAAACAACAGGAAGAAAAGAATAAAGACACCAGAAGAGAAAGTGAAGGCCTTACCTGCACGAAAAAGCAGGGACCCGCCGTGGAAAGAGGAGCCCGCTCCCCGAGGTGAGTGGAGTCCCCGCAGGGTCGCGACCCACCAACTGTGGGACTGCAAAAATGGCTCACGGAGTTAAACTCCACAGCACCAACAGCCCGACAGCAGGGCTCCCAGCTGGAAGATAAAGAAAGCAACTGGAAAGGGAGGGATGAGAAAGAAAAAAGGAAGCAAGAGACACAACAGATAAACAGCCCAGAAAAAGAGGACCAACATCAAGAAACCATGGAAAAAAAACCCAACAAACTGAGACAAGCAGCTCATCCAGAAAGTCCGAAGAGACACAGATACAAGGAAGAGAAATAGAAGACACAAACCCAAGAGCAGACACAGAAGAAGAAGAAGGAGACACCAAGCTCTGCACAGAGGAATAGGAGGTAAAATGAATGGAGAGTACATAAAGAAAAAATATTTTTCAAGAACAAATGAAAGCATTAAAAGAATGGCTGACACTAGAATTTAGTGAAATGAAAAGTACAGAAGAAAAAGTGAGTAGAATAGAGCTGGTCATAACAGATGTAGGGAAAGGATCAGATAATGTGGAAGAACGTGTAATGGCATTAAAAATGGAAGTGAACAACCTAAAAAGAAAATTGGAAGAAAGTGACAAAAAAGTTAAAGAAACACAGGAGTTGTTAGCCCAGAAGTTGGATATAATGGAAAACTATAGTAGGTGAAACAATATAAAGATAGTGGGCCTTAAGGAAGATGAAGAAGGCAAAGATATGAAAGAATTTATAAAAGAATGGATCCCAAAGGTCCTGGGAATGCCAGAAAAGCAGGAAAGAATGGAAATAGAAAGCACACACAGAACATTAGCCCCGAAACCACAGTCACAACAAAAAACAAGATCCGTTTTAGTAAAATTCCTGAGAGACATGACAAGAGAAAATATATTGGAGAAGGCAATGAATAAAATTAGAGAAGAGAAAAAACCACTGGAATACAAAGGTCAATTTTTTTTCGACCCACACATAAGTTTGGAGCTCCAAAAGAAGAGGAAGGAGTTTAATGCAGCAAAATCGATCCTATGGTAGAAAGGCTTTAAATTTATGTTAAGATATCCAGCGGTGCTTAAAATAGTTACCCGGGGCAGCAAAATGGACTGTTCTCGGATCCGGAGAATGCACGAGAATTTGCAGAACACCTGCAAGACAGATAGAAAGATGAAGAGATGTAACAAGAACAAAGAATGACGATAAACTATATATGAAGATGTAAAAATAATGTATAAATAAGAACTAAAGGAGGGAAGAAAAGGGAAGTATGGGAGAAGGGGGAAAGAAAAGAGGAGGAGTTAACAAATAAATAAATAAAACATAAAAAGAAAAAGAGAAGAAACGAGTAGGAGCTTTGTTATAATGTGAAGATAAAAGTCTTTTCTGGAGGGGGTTGGGTGGGAGAGAATAACAGTTACTGCGAAATCAGTTGACACTTGCGAACAGGTTTGCAGTCTGAATGGAGAGGGAAGTTGTGGCTGCCCAGCAAGGGACAAGGGGTGACTCAGAGATGGGGGACAGTTGGGGTTAAGGGAATTATAGATGTGGGAATGGTGGAAATATTTTATGTTTTAGAAGTGTTGTCATACAGTGCGTTCAAAAAAAGAAAACTGAGAAATGGAAATGGGGAAAAGGGGAAAGGTGGTGGTGAGGAAGCAGAAATGAGATGTAAACAAAGTATTAGATGGCTATGTTGAACTATATGACTATAAATATTAATGGAATACATAACCAAATCAAAAGGAAGAGGATATTAAATTTACTGAAAAAATAGATATAGCATTCGTGCAGGAAACACATCTAACTGAAGTGGAACAGAAGAGATTAAGGAGAGAGTGGGTAGGACATGTAACGGCAGCATCATATTAATTCAAAAGCCAGAGGTGTAGCTATATTAATCAATAAAAATGTACCAATCAAAACAGAGGAGGAAATAATAGATCCAGCAGGGAGATGTGTAATGATAAAATGTCAGATATATTCAGAACTCTGGAATTTGGTCAATATATATGAACCTAATGAAGAGGATCAAAAGTTTATGCAAAATATTTTGTTGAAGATTGTAAAAACACAGGGGAATATATTGATAGGAGGATAATTTGGATTCAAAGATGGATAAAACTGGACAAAAGACTAGCAGAAAGTACAAAATAGCCAAATTTATGGTTAAATCAATGCAGGAAATGCAACTTTTGGATCTAAGGAGGAAGCAACACCCAAAGGAGAAGGACTACTCACATTATTCGAGTAGACATAAAACATACTCAAGGATTGACCTGTTCCTGTTGTCAGCCCATATCCAAGGGAGATTTAGGATAATGGAATATAAAGCTAGATTGTTATCTGAACGCTCACCCCTGTTATTAGCAATAGAACTGGAGGACATCCCAACAACAACATATAGATGGAGATTAAACTCCATGCTACTTAAAAGACAGGGTTTTAGAGAATTTATTGAGCGCCAAATTAAAATGTACTTTGAAATAAATATGGAATCAGTGAAAGACAAATTTATATTATGGGATGCAATGAAAGCCTTCATCAGAGGGCAGATAATAAGTTATGTAACTAAGATGAAAAAGGACTACAATTGGGAAATAGAACAGCTGGAAAGGGAAATAGTAAGTACAGAAAAAGATCTAGCATCAAGGGAAGATACAACAAAAAGAAGAGAATTGGCAGACAAAAAAAAAATGAAACACTACAAATGTATAAGGTGGAGAAGAACATAATGAAAATAAAGCAGAAGTATTACGAGTGAGGAGAAAAAAACGCACAAAATACTAGCTTGGCAGCTTAAAACAAAACAAGCTAAAAGAACGGTTTTGGCATCAAGGAAAAAAGACAAACAAATTACATAAAACCCAACAGAGATCAATGAAAACTTTAAGGAATTCTAGGACCAATTATACCGAACTGAAGGGAAAGAAGACAAAATAGATGAGTTTCTCGCTAAAATTGAATTACCAAAATTGCAATAAGAGGAGAAAACAATCATAGCTCAAAAAACAATTTGAAAAGATGAATTAACTATTTCCATACACCCTCCCCTTTTACGTCTATTTTTCTAAATCCACTCCATGATCGAAACATCTCCACTTGACCCAACCCACATTTCTTCTCCCATTCAAAGCACTCAGTAATACACCAAGGCAATAAAATAAAATCTCAATGCTGGAAATACTCAGCAGATCATCTACTGGAAAAATAATCGGAGTTAAAACCATCAGGTCGATAACCTTTCACTGGGATTCAGAAAGATGATCAAATAAACCTGATTCTATTTGCTGTGAAAAAGAAGAGGGGAAATAACAAACTGAATACATGGGATGAAAAGCCCGAGCAGCAGAAATGGCAGTGGTGCTGGATGAGTGGAGTCGACTCGTTGATCAGCACATCTGTCTGGATGGAGGGGTAAAGGATAAACAAGACAAACATGATGTCGTCACTGTGAGGTACAATACGACAGCTGCAGAGAATCTGAAATGAAGGAATGGTGAAAATACTTGTTTTTGGATCAATGTGACAAAATTTGAGCTGACAAAAGAAAACAAAATTGCTTTGCTCTGCCAGAACTCTCTAGATCAAGGGACACAATAAAATAGTCCAGAAGCCAACATTATGAAATTGAACAGCCAAGTTATACAAATCGGCAGCAAGAGATAAAACACAATTACATCATTCCATGAAAGTGGTGTCACAGGACGACCGGGTTCTAAAGACAGCTTTTGACACCGTGGCCTTCATTAATTAACATATTGAAAATAGGTGTTGGGAAGTTATGGTGAGGTTGTTTAAGGTGTTGGTGAGGCCAAATTTGGAGTATTGTGTACAGTTCTGGTCACCTAGCTACAGGAATGGTATTAGTAAGATTGAAAGAGTGCAGAGAAGATTTACTAAGAAGCTGCCAAGTCTTCAGGAGTTGAGCTACAGGGAAAGGTTGAACAGGTTGGGACTTTATTCCTTGGAGTGTCGAAAAATGGGTAGGAGATTGCATAAAGTGGCATATGAATGGGAAGAAAGGCTGAGAAAGACTGCAGTGGACCCAATTGTGAGGGAAAATTTTGCTTGAGAAAAATTGTCATTGGCCCATTTCCTCGGGAGTTATGAAATCACGCACAGAACAAGTCAATGAGGTACGATTAAAAAAAGTGGTTTTTGAAATTTTTCTTTTCAATTACATTCCTCCTTAAGTAATCCCTTATTAACAGAGCACTTCTGGCAAAGGGATTAAGTGGAATATGATCCAGGGGGTGGGGGTGTGGAGGAGGAGTTTGAAAATCACTGTTCTTGATGAAAAGTTTTCTCCGTCTCCGTGTTAAGCAGACATCCTTTTATTCTGAGGTTGTTCCCACTGGTCCTAAACTCTCCCAGTACTGGCAAAATCCTCTCTATCCAGCCCTTTCACTATTCATCAGATTTCAATGAGGTCCTGCCTCATCCTTCTAAGCTCGGGCGAGTACAGACCCAGAACCATCAAATGTTCCTCAAGCATTATTCCACTCATCCCCAGGATCATTCTTGTAAACCACCTCTGGTCCATCACATCCTCTCTTAGAAATGGGGCCTAAAATTGCTCACAACACTTATGAGATCAGGACAACCAGAAGGTGGTCACAGGAGGGAAGACAGCTGCAGGGCTGCCTAGAGTCCATGGATTGGATGGTGTTCAAGGAGTCAACTGAGGGGAGGTGGGGGGGGGGTGTCGTGGAAAGATGGCATCAATAAAAAACGTGAGAAGACACCTCTCCCTGACTGAACTGTTCAATACTCGAACTGTAGTGACTTTTTTGACTTTATCAATGTTTTGAACAATAATTTTCTACTGTAGGATTCTGGAAATGAAGAAGGGAAAAAAATAGTGTTGGGCACGACCAGTTGCCCCAATAATCACAGAGACAAAGACTGAGGGGAACGATAGGCTTTATTACACAAAAGACTGCAGGCCCGCCTCCAAGTGAGGGAAGTGAAGGGAAGGAAGAGGTGGCTCGACCTTTATGCCCTGGGTCACAGGGGAGGATTCCAGGAGAGGATGCCATCAGGTGCGGCGGGGTGGGGTGGGGGGAGCAGCCCGTGCCTGTACTGGTCAGTACATACAACATTTCATTACAAGCAACTTAGAAAAAACCTAGGTTTTCAACCTGTGAAAAGTGCAGAAGAAGCAAGGCTGACCTTCCAGAAGGAACCTCAGCAACAGTTATATATAGATCCGAAACCTCAACTTAGAACTCGGGAGAAGCTGGAAGAAACGTCCGCATCCTCTGCGCCTCCAGAGACGCAAGATGTCGCCAAGATCTTTGGCCTGGCGGCAGGTCAGGAGGAGTGCGAGCGTGGTATCTGACCCGAGTCTGGCTTGACTAAGGAGAGTGGGGGGTGGGTGCCCAAATGCGAGCACAAGTTAGCAGGAAGGTGACTGACAGTATGCAGCGGCCCATCTGGAGATACTCCCCTGCGTGCTACTGAGCTTCTCAGTATGGATGGATGTTCTCACATGCAGGAAATTCTGGATCAGATCTGCAGTAGGGCTGCCAGGTATGAGTTGGAGGAGGACAAATCAAAAGTTCGAGATGAAGAAGAACAAGAATGACTACTTTCTGCAGTTGGACTCATTGAAGGGTGGCCTAAGACTTTAAGAACATCTCCTTCTCCAATGAAAGCTGTTGGTTCACCACAGACACCTTCCCCAGTCTTCAAAGCCCCTGTAACAGGGATGGAAGTCAACCTCATGTCTACAGAACTGATCCAAGCAAATGAAAAGATTATGTCTTTTATGACCTAAAATTTTGAAACTTTAAATGATCAATTTGCTGGTATAAAGGAAATAATGGCTGGTATGTGTGAAGAAATTACATTTATTCAAGTTGATATTAATAAGAGTTTAACTGCAATGGATACTGGACAAGATCAATTGCAGAAGATAGAAGACATTTTTATTGACTGGAAGGACCATGTGGAACATTATGCAGAGAGAATGGATTACATTGAGGATTTGTTTACAGAAGAGAGATTTGTTAAAAAACATTGATTCGTTAGAAAATCAAAGTTGTCTAACAATATTAAGATAGTTGTTCTGCCGGAAGATATTGATGGTTCAGATCCTGTAAAATTATTTTTGTAATTGGATTCCAGAGTTGTTGGGAGTCGAGTCTTTTTAGATAGGGCTCATAGGGCGTGAAGAAGAAAACCTTTTCTGGGTCAAATGTCAAGAGCGGTTCTTTTAAGATGTTTGTGATATCAGGATAGAGAAATTATATTGCGGCTTGCGGATCAGAAAGCTCGCCTTGATCAAAGCCCTACGATGTATCAAGGCAATAGGGTTTTATTTCATGATAATTTAAGTCAGGAGATTATTAAGTGATGGAAAGAGTTTAATCTGGTCAAAGCAGTTCTGTGGAAGAAAGGGTATAAGTTTACTTTTCGGTATCCGACGATATTTAAGGTGATTTATGGGCGAGATCAGTCTCAATGTTTTGAGAGTCCTTATGGTGCATTATCTTTTGCAAATTCCTTCCCAGATTTGAAGGAATCGATGGGGAAAATGTCCGAGGATGAGATTGGGAAGGGAACGGGAAAAAGAAGTTGGAATCAGAATTGGTGAGTGATATTGAAGATGAAGCTCAAGCTCAATGTGGGTGTTACCATTGGGATGTTTTAATGTTCGGTTGGGGGGTGGTGATTGACTCTGCTACTTCTAAAGTCATCTGCCACTTGCGGTATTGACTGCACCTGGTCCACAGAGGGGGGTCCGACTCTTGGGCTCTTAGGTTTTTACATTTTTTACAGAGGTTTCTTATTGTTTGAAAGGGGTGTATGGGTTTTTAAAAAAACATATCTAATTGTAATTGCTGTGTGAAGTGTCAATCTGAGGAGGAAATTAAGTTATGGCTCATTTAAATTTTGTGACCTTTAATGTTAAATGACTTAATAATTCAATGAAAAGGAAGGGAATATTGGCATATATAAAGAAAATGAAGGTTGATGTTGCCTTTTTGCAAGAAACTCATTTGTCTGAGAAAGAACATACGAAATTGAAAAGAGATTGGGTCGGACATGTTTTTGCATCTTCATTTAATTCGAAAGCTCGAGGTGTTTTGCTACTTTGGTTCATAAGAAGATACCGTTTCAGTTGGAATCATTCTCTGCCACATTGGGTCGAGAGCTGTTGGTGAATTGTAAAATTTTTGCTGAAGCATGGACTTTGATGAATGTTTATCTACCCAATGAAAATAATGAAGACGCGATTTCTGAAACTTTTTGGAATCTGGGTCAAGCTAATGAAAATATTTTGGTTGGTGGGGATTTTAATTGTGTGTTGGATAAATTTCCAAAAACTTTACAAAGAACCAAAATAGCTAAATGGATGTTAGACTCAATGAAAGATTTGAATTTGTTGGAAATCTGGAGGAAGTTAATACTGACAGAAAAAGACTTTTCTTTTTATTCACCCAGACATGATTCTTTTTCGAGAATTGACTTTTGCTTAATGTCAGTACAATTACAGGGTGGATTTATACATGCAGAGTATAAGAGTAGGATTTGTCTGATCATTCCTCATTGTTAAGTAGAAGTACACAATCCTTTATCCAGACATCTAAAATCCAGAAAGCTCCAAACACCAGCAAGTGGGGAGAGAGACGGCAGCACAAGTCAGGTGGGGGAAGGCTGGGGGAAAAATGGCAGCGTGACTGGAAGGGAGTGAGCGTGGATACAGCAGCATGATTCGGGTGGGCTTAAATCTGGCTTTCCGAAATCCAGAAAAATCTGAAATTAAGAACACAATGACTCCCCCAAGGGTTCTGGATAAAGGATTATGCACCAGCACATGTTCTGGTTTGCATAATGTAGACACCCCATATCGCTGAAGATTTAATGGGATGTTATTGAAGCAACCAAAATTTCTAAGTTATATCAAAGACCATATTCAGTCTTATTTGCCAATTAATACATATTCAGTAGAAAGTAAATTTGTTTCGTGGGATGCTTTAAAAGCTTATTTAAGAGGTCTGATAATCAATTATTCTGCAAGAATTAAGATACAGCATTTGGCAGAGAGCCAAAGTTTAGAGAAGGAAATAACAATGTTAGAAAAGGAATTCCAACGAAATTCGACTGTGGATAAAAAGACTTTTTTGATTCAGTTGAAACTGTTATAATATAATGCAAACATATAAATATGAAAAATTAATACAATGATCCAAATAGCGTTACTATGAGTTAGGAGAAAGAGCGCATAAGGTTTTCGCTCGGCAATTAAAGACTGAACAGGCATCAAGGACAATAAATGCGATAAGAAATAATACAGGAGTCACTTTTAAACCTCAGGAAATGAATGATGAATTTCACTCATTTTACCAGAATTTATATTCTTTTGAAGTAAATCAGGATGAGGAACGTGTTGAGTTTTTTTTAGGTAGTTTGGAGTTATCGGTTTTGGATGATAAAGATAGGACAGAATTGTAAGTTCCTTTCAGTGATTTAGAAATTGAAGAAGCGATATTGAATATCACCTGGAGAAGATGGGTTTACAGGAGGGTTTTATAAAGAATTTTATGAAGTCTTGTCTCCTGTTTTGATGGATGTTCTTAAACAAGCTACAGAAGAGCAAAATCATTTCCAGAAACCTTTTCTAGAGCTAGACTTAGTTATTGCAAAAAAGGAAGACCCCATTGAAAGTTGCCTCATATCGACCAATATCTTTATAAAATGTAGTTTATAAGATAGTAGCTAAGGTATTGGCCAATAGAGTTGCAAAATATTTACCACGTTTAATACATGTTGATCAAGCAGGTTTTATTAAGAACAGATTTTCTTCTGAAAATATTGTTAGACTGTTGACGTTGATTCATGTGTCAAGACATTGTTTGAATCAATCAATGATCGTGGCATTAGATGCAGAAAAAGCCTTTGATCGAGTTGAAAGGTACTTTTTATTTAAAGTACTTGAAGATTTAAGTTTGGACCTTTTTTAACTGGTTGAGTTAAAGCCTTGTATAAAAATCCTTTCGCGAGGATGGTGACAAATGGACAAATTTCAGATACCTTTAATTTAACACGCTCCACAAGGGAAGTTTGTCCTTTGTCACCCTTGGTGATAGAACTGCTAGCCCAAGCTATAAGACAAAATGATAAAATTAGTGGGATTAAAATAAATGAAGAGAATATAAGGTTCCTTTGTACCAATATATTTAACAAATCCTCAGTAATCGTTATGACATCTGCAAACCTGTTTGGTACAATATGGAGAAATGTCTGGTTATAAGGTTAATCGGGATAAGAGGAAGATATTACCAATTACAGAGGAAGATTATCCTGCTTGTAAACAGATTACACAGCTTAGATGGACGAAGAAAATTAAATATTTAGGGGTAATGTTTGATGCAGATTATCAACATTTGTGTAAGTTTAACTATGTTTCTCTATTGATAAAATTAAAGCTGATTGAATTAAATGGAAAGATCTTCCTTTGACATGAATGGCACATGTGAATTGTATTAAAAATGAATATTTTTCCTTGAATTCAATATCTTTTTCAATCAATTCCATGTTCGTGTCCAAACATATTTTTTAAAGAGTAATGCAGCAATCAGAATATTTTTATAGAAAGGTTCATTGGCTCGAGTATTGTTGCAAAACTTAACATGGCAATATGCATTAGGGACGACAATGGCTTCATTTTCAGAATTATTCATTAAATTAATAGTTAATTATCAGTTAAAATTTATTAATAGGATGTTCAATGTTAATCAACCTCCACACTGGGCTAAAATGTTATTATCACAGATTTCTCATTCTATTATACATCAGTGTATATTTAGATGGACTCCTCGTCTTTTGCATTATTATAATGTGCCAGTATTATGACATGTATGTGATACTTGGTATAAAAGAAATCTGTCAATAGGAACTGGAGATAAGGTTTTATTACAAATTCCATTATATCAGGGTAAATACATCTCCTTCTCGATGAATAATCTCAGTATTTAAAGATTTGCAACATGAAAGGTGTTCAAGTGTTAGCAGATTGTTTTGAAGATGGGATATTGTTTTCTTATGTTAGGCTTCAGGAAAAAATTGAGGTACTGTTAAATTCTTTGCTTGCATATTTTCAAGTACATGCTCCAGTAGTGAAGAGTTTTGGGCGGGAATCGAACATGCCTAAGTTAACTAAATTTAAAAATTTAATTGTAAATGGGGCAGAAAGGGATTTATTTCAGAAATGTATTCTTTGTTGCAAGAGAAAATGGCTAAACTGGATTGAGATAAATCAAAGCTTAAAGGGGAGAAAGATTTATCCTTAGAATTATCCCAAGAAGGATGGACTACTCTGTGTGAAGATATTGTGACTAAATTTGGTGAACTACAATTTTCTACATCAGTTGAATTAAACACCAGAAAAGTTAAAAAGATATGGATTTAGTCATTCAGATTTATGTATTCATTGTGGGACTCAAATTGGTACTTTTTTTTTCAATTCTGTCTGGTTGTGTGATAATGTAAATCTTTTTGGATAACAATTAAACAGTTTAAGGCAGATTTATTAGAGACTACTTTAATGGTAGATCCACTGCTTTTTTTAAATGGGGTATATTACAACTTTAACAATGGGTTTAAGAATGGATAAATCTCTAATTGAGTTTATTCGGTTCGCATTAGCATTGGTTGGGGAATGTATTGTTATTACGTGGAAAAATTATGTGGATTTAAATATGAATTGTTGGCAAAATGAAGGCTTGTATTTGTTTGGAAAAGATAACATAATTTACGTGATAATTATTTTTTTTAATGTGAAGATGTGGTCTCAAATTGACAGTCTTTTGCCTCTCTTCCTTCTTAAAGAGTGGAGTAACATTTGCAATTTTCCAGTGCAGACTTGGCAGACAAGGATAGATAGACTTTAAACATGAACATGGTGAATAATTAGCGAAGCTATTCATTCAGATATACTGCTCACAACTAGGTAATTCCAAAACACCCAAGTTATAGGGTTCCACATGAGAGACGAGGCCAATAGCCACAGAGATCAAGACAAAGCAGAATCATACACACCATTACTACCAAGATTTACATTAGTGACATATCAGAGTCAATGCGATACTTTAAGATTAGTTACAGCTCAGTAACAGACCCTTTAGGCCCACAAACCTGTGCCTCCCAATTCACCTTCAACACCCCCACACTTTTTGAACAGTGGGAAAAATCTGGAGCCCCCTCCCCCACCCCGGGGAAAACCTAAGCACACACAGGGAGAACATAGAAACTCCTCACAGAGAGAGCAAGATTTGAACCCCATCCCTATCAATGGCAGCGCACAGAGTTGCGATTGTGCCATCCACTGTCAAACCACGTTGGATGGGAAGAAACTCAAATCAAGAAAGTCAATAAATGGAGAGCATCAATATTTCGTGAATTGGTACGGATTAGTCCAGATTTTGAGAAAAGATGGATGGACAGTACTTTGCAACAACATAATGACAGTCAGTACAAAAGAAGCCACAGCGAGCTTGCATGGGAGCCAGGAAGGGAAAGTAGCCACTTTATTGAAATGGAGGCAAGAGAATGGTCTCAGGAGCAAGAACCCATGTGAGAGAAATTCTGGTTCATGAGAAAGTCACTAAAACCCAATGATGCCTTCCAAATTGCATTCCGATTTGGGAATACGAGGCATTCATCTCGACTTATTTCTCCAGTTTGGGCATTTTAGATCATTAATATTCCCCGGTATTCTTAAAAATCTGATGATGAGGTGATACATGTGTTGTTTTGAGGTGTAACAATGCAGCTCGCAGTATTTGCACAGCAGATATAATAAGGGATCCACCCTTCCCCCTCTCCTTCATAGTGTTTATTTAAGACAAACATTTTTCTCTAAATTTGCCCATAATCTGCAAAGAAATGATGATGAGATCACAAGATGTAGCAGTAGAACTCCATTCATCTTTTGATTTGATCGTCTAAACAAGCTTAAAAAAAATTACAGAGCAGTGAGGGTCTGGGATGCATTGCTGGGGTGGAGATCGGGGCTGGTACAATAAGGACATTCAAAACACTCTAAGATACATGGATGGAAAAATAATAGAGGGTAATGAGTGTGAGGTAGGGAAGGGTTAGATTTGTAACGGCACTGATACACCACCATTTACAAACAATTAAAGAATACCCTCACTCGTTTCTTCCAGAAGGCAATCCTCCTCAGACACAACATTGCATTCTTCAACTCCCCAAACACCACCCAGCCAAACCTCTCATTGGATCAGTGCCACATGGTGATCCTGACACTCTCTCTCTACTCCTCCTGCATCCGAGATCAATCACCCATATACTGATGTTTAACACACCTGCGCACATGGGCTAATCCTCCAGCGTGATGCTTCAATTACATCATCAGCGGCAACTGGCACCGTTCCCAAAGCAGGCAGATGCATCACCGTGACAGCCCCCTCCCCCCACCCCCACCTCCAGCCTCCGAGCCATGCAAGGAGGCGACTGAATGGAACTGTCCCCAGTGTAGCGGTCTGGAAGATTGACAGTTCAGCCTGATCTTGTATGATACTGCAAGACAGGCGATGCAGGGGTATGACTGGTCCTTTCGCTCTGGACCTGATGAAGAATGTGGACATTCGAAATACACTGGCTTCAACCTGTTGATGGAAACAGTGTTACCTTTTCCATTCCTGTCAACAACAAAACACTATGGATGGTGCCATAAGACCTGGAAAGAACCATTGTTAATGGGCTAAAGTGGTTGTGTATCATTTGGCACATCCACTGGAGATGATGCTGCCACATAGGAGAACATCAGAGTTTTCTCATTTTCTCGAAGACAGTCAAGATAACTGACCTGTTCATGGAGCACTGTGTCTGGACTCAGATTCACAAACTCACCTGGCAAGGTCAGCATACAGCCATAGACTAGCTCGACCACTAAACATCCATGATCTGCCCTAAGAGCTGTAGTCACACAAAGGAGAACCATGGGCAAACGTTCGCTCCATGTCGATGATTTGCCACCTGCTGTCAATGGTGCTTTCGATTGTCAATGAAAATGCTCAAAGACGCTGTTGGCCCTAAAATGCTTAGCTATAATTCAGGTAGTGCCCAGAGGATCAATGAGAGCTCGGAACAATGCTGACTCGAACTGAGACCCTCGATCTGTTGTAATAGTGCCCAGAACACCAAAAGGTGGAATCCAATGATCCAAAAAGCCCTAGCAATTGTCTCTGCAGAGATGCCGATGATAGGAATTTCATCCTTCCACCTGGTAGTCCTGTCCTCACCCGTGAGCAGAGACGTACATTGCCGAGATGGCGGAAGTGGACCTTCCAAGCCACAAGGTGCACGTGCTGGAAATAGGAATCCAAAACAACAAAATCCCCAAGCTTGAATTTCATGTGCCTGGAGACTTTAGGGCGTTGACCCAGCAAGCAAGGTCTTGCCCATAATCCAACATTCTGTTTAACACGAAGCCAGGTAAGATGTTCCTTCACCAGTTTGATTGATGCTCTTCTACCATGAAGAGATAGATTGTGAAGAGAAAATCTCCTGCCTCATAGCCGCCCACACAAACAGCCTAGTCCTTCCTGTTGGGGATAAAAAAATCAGACCTACTTTTCACCCGATTCATCCAGGGTCACATCTTGAAGATGGAGACCAGATTTGGTTACACCGGATGAAATCGGGATCAGTGCACCGTGCATGAGCCATGGCATTGAAATTGATGTCAATAGTTGTATGTAATGTCGCACCTGGATTGGGCACCAATTACAGCATTCGCTTTCTCTCAGATGTCATGTGTGTCCGATGAAAATTGAAGGATGAAGTGCAAGTGCCGAATCTCCCTTGGCAAGTAGAGATACAGTATGCATAAGAGACTGGTGGTCTGTACAAATGGTCAAAGGATGACCTTCAGTAAAAAAGCTGAAATATTGGATTGGAAATTGGGATTCATGAGGGAATTACAAAGAAACATTTCCAAATTATATCTTATTATTACTTCAACAGTTATCCCCAAACCCAGACTTGAATAAATTAAAAGAAAGATGGAAATTGGATTTAGGAACTGAAATTGACCCTTTTTGCTGGTCTGACATTTGTTGGCACAGTAATTATTGTTTTTGATAGATGAGTTAATTATAACTTATTCATCAATTATATTTAATGCCACATCAATTAATTTATTCCTAATTTTTCAAATTCATGTTTTAGATCTGAATCCCAGCTTAAATTTGATTGTGTGGAAATGCAAAATTGTATTCCCTTTGCAAATGTGAATTATATTAGAACTGGGTATGATACATACATCAAAATATGGAAACCATATTTAGATATGGGTTTGGATATCTAATGTATTCACTTCTCCACCCCACAACCACTTTTCTTTAATCTTAATGGTTGAACCTTATCATGTTGGTTTAATTCTACTATTTTATTAATATCCTGCCTTTCCTTTTGGGAGGGAATAGTTATCACAGGAGCTTTGCACCTAGATCTGCATTTTTTATCTTTTATACTTTTTTCTCTTCTCACTTTTATGAACAGTACAACATTTATTTTTTTATTCTATTTTGATCATTGTAAGTATCATTTGGATATGATTCTATTATTATATTGAACTGTATATAAAACTATAAATACATTTTTTTAAACTGAAATGTTTCACTGCGAGATAGATAGATAAGAGTTATTGCCAAATGTCCTGAGCTGGTGACCACTTGGCTGGAACAAAAAATGCCAAAGTTTCCAATTGCCCACAGACTCGTTGTTCGAACACTGGTCCCACAGCACTGACCGAAGCATCTGTGGTAAGAGAGCAAGGCCTTGGGCATTTGATGTACAACTTTAGTGGAATTTGTAAGAACAGTGTTCACATCATGGAAAGCACACACGGCATCGTCTTTCAAAGTTAGGGTCTTTTTGAAACAGACATCAGATCCTTTGAGTCATTCAGTAAGAGGTAATAGAGATGCTGTGGCATTCACCAGGGAACAGCAATAAAAATTCTTCACACCTAAAACCCATCACAACTGGCCAACCTTAAAGGGGGGGAGGAAATTCTCAAAATTCACGCACTTTCCATTCATCAGGCAAAATACCATGTTGCATAACTCTAGGTCTCAAACATACAAGATCAGAAGCACCAGAAACACTTGTTTGGGATTGATCACGATGCCACATTCCTCAAGCCTTGGAAACAATGAGATAAGGTGGCTCTTGTGCTCCTCTTCATCCACACTTACAACCAGAATCTCATAACATAACATAAAAATTACAGCACGGAAACAGGCCATTAGGCCCTTCTAGTCCGCACCGAACCAAACACCCCTTTCTAGTCCCACCTCCCTGCACAATGCCCATAACCCTCCATCTTCTTCTCATCCATATACCTGTCCAACCTTTTCTTAAATAATACAATTGACTCCGCCGCCAGTATTTCACCCGGAAGATCATTCCACATGGCTACCACTCTCTGAGTAAAGAAGTTCCCCCTCATGTTACCTCTAAACCTCTGCCCCTTAATTCTTAACTCATGTCCTCTTGTTTTAATCTTTCCTCCTCTTAATGGAAATAGTCTATTCACATCCATTCTGTCTATCCCTTTCATAATCTTAAATACTTCTATCAAATCCCCTCTCAACCTTCTACGCTCCAAAGAATAAAGACCTAATCTGTCCAATCTCTCCCTATACTCGAGATGCTTAAACCCAGGTAACATTCTGGTAAACCTTCTCTGCACTCTCTCCACTCTGTTTATATCCTTCCTATAATTAGGCGACCAGAACTGCACACAGAACTCCAAATTAGGCCGCACCAACGTCTTATACAATCTCAACATCACCTCCCAACTCCTATATTCCATGCAATGATTGATAAAGGCCAGCATACTAAAAGCCTTCTTCACCACCCTATTCACGTGAGTTTCTACCTTCAGGGAACGATGTACCATCACTCCTAAATCTTTCTGCTCTTCTGTATTCCTCAATGCTCTCCCATTTACCACGTATGTCCTATTCTGATTCTTCTTACCAAAATGAAGCACCTCACACTTATCAGCATTAAATTCCATCTGCCATTTTTCAGCCCACTTTTCTAAGCAGCCCAAATCCCTCTGCAATCCTTGAAAACCTTCTTCATTATCCACTATTCCACCTATCTTAGTATCGTCTGCATATTTACTAATCCAATTCACCACCCCATCATCTAGATCATTAATGTATATAACGAACAACAATGGGCCCAATACAGATCCTTGAGGCACACCACTGGTCACCGGCCTCCAACCTGACAGACAATTATCCACTACCACTCTCTGGCCTCTCCCTTTCAGCCAATGTTCAATCCATTTGACTATCTTAAAATTTATACCTAAAGACTGCACCTTCCTAACTAACCTTCCATGTGGTACCTTATCGAAGGCCTTACTGAAGTCCATATAAACAACATCCACTGTGCTACCCTCATCCACATTCCTAGTCACCTCTTCAAAAAATTCAATCAGATTGGTCAAACATGACCTTCCTCCCACAAATCCATGTTGAGTGCTCCTGATCAGACCCTGTCTATCCAGATGTTTATAAGTACTATCTCTAAGAATTTTCTCCATTAATTTACCTACCACAGATGTCAAACTTACAGGCCGATAGTTGCCAGGCTTCCTCCTTGAACCCTTTTTAAATAACGGAACCACATGCGCAATGCGCCAATCCTCTGGCACTATCCCCATATCTAATGACATTTGGAAAATTACCGCCAGAGCCTCTGCTATTTCCTCCTTCACTTCTGTCAATGTCCTGGGGAAGATCCCGTCTGGTCCCGGAGACTTATCCACCTTAATATTCTTCAAAAGCCTTAAAACTACACCTTTTGTAATCTCTATATTCCCCATATTTACCCAATTTGCTTTTTTTTATCTCACATCTCCCAATATCCTTCTCCTTAGTGAATACCGAAGAAAAGAAACTGTTCAATATCTCCCCCATTTCTCTAGGCTCCACACAAAGTTTTCCGCTCTGATTTTCTAAGGGACCAATTTTGTCTCTAGCTTTCCTCTTACCATTAACATATTTGTTGAACTCTTTTGGATTAGTTTTCACCCTGCTTGCCATAGTTTTCTCATACCTTCTTTTAGCTTTCCTAATTCCTCTCTTAAGATTCCTCTTACATTCAATGTAACACAAGCACCAAACAAACCCAAGGCCAGAGAATTTGTGGTCGATGAACCGCTGGAATGTCTGAGCTTCATTCCATAGACCTAATGGTATTCTCAGAAACTCAAACATGCCGAACGGGTGCATCACTGCTGTCTTCGTGACATCCAGAGACTCAAATGGAATCTAATAGTAAGCACGTTCTAGATCTATTTTAGCAAATGCATATTTGCCGTGTAGGTTTGCTGAGAAGGTTTGTAAATTTGGAATATTGTATCAGTCAGGCACGGTGGAATTGTTCAGGGGACGATCATCTCTGCAAGGCCGCCAATCCCTAGTTTTTTTTCAGAACCATATGCAACCGTGAAGCCCACCAGCTGTCAGATCTGTGGACTACGCCCAACTCTTGCCAATCCAATCTTGCGATTTTAAGATAATCTGGGGGTATTACGAGTCTGCGTCTCAGACCCTGCCTTTATATGGTGGCTTATTGCATGTCTGTACACCGTTACGATGGGGTCATGAGGCGAGGAAAACACGAGCAAGGCTTGGAAAGGGCAGGAATCAGGTTGAAGGCTTGTCAGGCAGCAGATGGCATTGGAAGGACAACAAATGCAGCTCAGTTGCATTCAAGAGCTGCAGTCCACACAACAACGTTTTTTCAAATACATCACGGAAAAATGTGACAAGAAATCCACTTCCAAAATGGAATTTGCCACATTTACAACTGAAAAACCACCCAAAAAGATTGCAAGACAGAAATGAAGCACAAGTAACCTGTGGCCATGTTTGAAAAAGAGAATCATTTGTAGCTGAAGGAACACATGACATATTAGAAAGACAATGTTCCTCAGGGATTGGAGGGACCAGCACCGATCCAAAGTGACAGATAATTTTGGAGTTTTACATAGAGATGGAAAACAAATAACCTACTCCAACAATTGCCTCGAATTGTTTCCATTTTTCTCAGTTGCCTTCGATAATCTCTCTCAAATGAGAACAAGATCCCAAGACAAAAGAACAGAACCAGGCCACCAGGCCCATTGAATCTGCTCCGTAAATACACACTGAGCTACTCTACACTCCTTCCATTTTCCAGCCTTTTCCCCATATCCCTTCATGCCCTCACTAACGAGATACTTGTCTATTTCTGTTTTAAATACTCCCAGTGATCTGCCTTCCACTGCTGTATGAGGCAGTAAGTTCCACAGCTCCATGACACTCTGGTACAAGAAGTTCTTCCCAATCTCTGTTTTGGATGGATAACTTCTAATTTTTTTGTCCTCGATTCACCTACCAAGGGAAACATCTTACCCGCATCCACCCTATCTAAACCTTTCAAAATACAAAATGTCTCCATTAGCTTTCTTCTTTAATTTCCAATACCCCAATGAATACAACCCAAGAGCTGTCAAACACTCCTCGTACATTATATTTTGCATTCTGGCAATCATCCTCGTCATTCTCCTCTGCAACCTCTCCAACAACATCACATCCTTTCTCAGATAGGGGGCCCAAAATTGCACCCAGTGCTCGAAATGAGGTCTCACCATTGCCCCATAGAGCTTCATCAACACTTCTTTACTCTTGTACACCATTCCTCTTGAAATGAATGCCAACATAGCATTCGCTTTCTTCATTACCAATTTCACCTGGTCATTAACTTTTAGTTTTCCTTGCACAAGGACACCCAGGTCCCTTTGCACATCCAAGGTCTGAATTTTCTTCCCATCCAAATCGTATGCTTCCTGTTTATTTCCACTGCCAAAATGTACAACTGAACATTTCTCGGTGTTAAATCTCATCTGCCATCATTTTGCCCAGTTTCCTAATCTGTTTATATCCTTCTGCAACTTTACGGTTTCTACACTTCCTACTCTGACCCCTATCTTGGTGACCTCCGCAAATTTGGCCACAACACCACTCCAGCGACCCCAATCCCGGCACCACGGCGGTCACGCCGGATGGTCAGACCCCCTGACCGCTACAGTCCTTGACCTACCCCTTCCTTTTCATTCTCTCCCTCGTTTTTGTTTTTTTTTTTCCCGGGTCAATTCTCCAAGAAGGGGTGAATGTGATAGTACAGATCTATCACCAATGTACATAGTGTATATAGTTACTGTATCTAGACTGTGCTTACAGCGATTGGCTGAGAGCTAAGCCACACCTATTGTTTGGGCCTTAAAGGGTTGTGTCCCTAGCCAGGTCAGATCATTCCGGACTGGTCGGCCACCTGTGAAGAGCTCCGGTCTTTTGCTAATAAAAGCCTTGGTTTGGATCAACAAGTCTTTGGTTCTTTCGACGAGCTCTACAACCACAATCCAAATCATTAATTCCTTTTTCCTTGGAATATATCTATCCTGCATTCTTTTTATTACTGCCACATGCCATTCCAGAATCGATCATAACTGAACCTGAACATGTTTATTGTGATGAACGGCTTCTAATAAATGTTCTGGGTTTAATTTTTTAAAATCTCGTTGTGGCTCCTCTTCATCACCTCTTTGGAAGCTGAATTCACAAAATTTTCCATATATTTTTTCAGCAATAATTCTGTGGTACAGAGGGTAACTAATCTTTCCTAGAGGTTAAAATTTGCATTTTGATTTTGTTGTCTCAACTGAACATTGTACAAGGTGAAGGCTGATTAAAATGGATTCAGTAATGATGGCCTTCAAACTTTGCATTATTGCTGTGGCCACACAACTTGAATGATAAACTGCTGTTTCTACAGGGAATTAACTCATGGAAATGTTCTAAATACATTCATTGGAGATAGACCTCTGTGAAAATTTTACTGCCCATCGGCAACAATCCTTGAAAAGAGATGAATCATCACCCAGCAGAGCAGCCCAGGAATAGGCCATTTGGTGAACAATGTCTGTGGTGACCATGATGCTCATTTAAATTAATCCCATCTGTCAGCACATGGTCCATACACATCACCCATTCCATCTTGTTCATGTGCCCAACCAAATACCTCTTAAATCGTGGTGATTTCACCACTATCCTGGCAGCGTGAACCAGACCCCCACCACACTGTGCAAAAACCTGCCTCACTTCTCTCCTTTTCCCCTCTCATGTTCAATATAGGCATCGTAGTATTTTTACATCTCCCACGGCGGCGGGGGAAAGAAGAAATCTACCTTCTCCAGGACCACAATAATTGGATAAATTTCAACCAGGTCATCACTCAGCTTCCAATGTTCCAGAGAAAACTATCCAAATTTGTCCACCCTCTCCTCAGAGCCAATGCTCTACCCCAAGCAACCCCCTGATGAACTCTTTTTGTCATGCAGCAACTAGAATTGCAGAAAACACTCAAAATGTGGTATAACCACATTTATACTTAATGCCCTGCTCAATGAAGAATACTTTCTTTAACACCCTACACTTTTGTTGCCACTTTCAAGGAGCTCGCGCTTGCACCCCAAGATCCCTCATTGCAATACTACTACAAGTCCTCTCCAAGTGCAAGACACTTGTCCAGATTAAACTCCATCTGCCATTTCTCTGCCCACATTTATAAGTCATCTGGTTTGGAAGGGAAAATATGAGGGGAACTGGGTGGATCAACAGGACAGAGAGAAAAACTTGGGGGGGTGTGCGTAGGTTACATGAACTTGGAAAATTCCATATTCATACCATCAATTCACAAATTCAATAAGAGATGGTTCCTCTGTCTTCTGCCTCCTCCATTGTCTGGGTGAGGTGAAATACAAAGATCAGTGTGGGAATGGAATGGAACTTAAAACAGCTTGTGACCATGAGCCAAGATGGCCATTGTGATCCAAGTGGAGGTCCTCAGTCAATCTGTCATTTACTCTTGATTGGGTTTCCTGCCACAAAGGGCACGGACATGGTTGGAGGAAGTGAATTTGAAACTTTACCCTGCATGAGAATTCCTGGATGGTGGTAACTGATGTAGATTGCAGGGGAAAATGCCCGAGGACTGGGAGGAATTAGGAATATGTAATTATTTGAAAGATCTTACTGCAAGATTCATCACCAACGAGTAGGAAAGCAGCTTCACTCTATTCTCCCTCTCAGAAAGATTTAGTTAATGAACAAAACAATCTTTCAGCACAGCCAGGGGCAAAAGGGCTCTTAATTTAGACTTACAATCAACAGACTTTGAAGTTACCTACCATAAATGACTCAAAATTCAATTCTAGATTCACTTCTGGTGGAAGTATGAGAGCCAGTGGCTTGCTTAATCAGATGAGCCTATTGTGAGTTTCCATTTTAACTTTCACACCATCAAATGCAAGCCCCAGTTGTTGATTCCCAAGTATTTTCTACCCTTACCCACTTTGCAACCACACCGACCTGAAATTGGAAGAAACAACAACTAATTTTTCCATGTATAAATCATATACAAAATAATTTACCCACATTTTCACATCACTGTCGCCACTGAGGGATAACTTCTGCTCATCAGGAAACTGCACCAGCCACTTCAGGGTGCTATTTACCTTGGTGTTACTGACTCTTTTCCAGTGTTACTTTCAGACATAATGACATATTCAACATGCACAATATTTCTTTTCTTACTGACCAGAACTATAAAGCATTGTGTAAAAAAGAGAAAAGCTCAAGTCAACCAGGAGATTCAAACTCCCGACTGCAATGTTGCTGAGCACATTTGCTACATTATTGAAGTCTCACAGAGCTTACAACAGATATTCAAAATCAAGCAATAACAGAAATAACAGAATATTACAGCACGGTACAAGCCCTTTGGCCCACGATGTTGTGCTGTTCTAGATATTTCTAACAAAAAAAAATACCCTGTAGCAGCTACTGCAGTAGATGCTACTCAATAAAGGCAAACACATACAAAGGTAGTCATCTCAAGACTGGTTTATTGCAGACATACACAGACCTTTTATTCCCTGCCTGTCAATGAGAATATTAGTGAACACCTTCTGGTCCACAGGACCAGCTGGTTAAAGCTACGAGCCATGAGTGCCCCATTAGGCAGGGGCTTCATCTGATCCAATCACTGTACTTTGGTACCCAGCACTGTTAGCCCGCGACGTGTCAGGTAAGTCTGTGAACTGATGATCGTGGTTTGTAATACCGCGCTGTGCATCCGCTACAACCCTGTTTTTCTTTCACCCATGTATGCCAGTCTAAGAGTCTCTTAAATGCTCCTTACGTGATATTGTAATGGATAAATATATTTGGAGAATTTGGTAATATTTGGGATTTTGGTAAGATTTAGAGTAGGGTACATACATACACACACATACATTATAAAACATCTTATTTGAAAGACTGAAGAAATATTGAAGATCTCTGGAGAATGTTATTCACATTCACAAGTTGATGTTAATCAAAGAGATGTCATAAAATGAATGACCATTGTTTGGAAATGGAGCCAGGATGGCTACAAGTACTTTTCTGCAGGGTGCTTAGAGGAAAGTCACACCTGGGTTTTGTTTATCTAACAACAGCTTGAGCAGAAGAAAGAACTCCTGTTGTTTGGAATAAGAGGAATGGAACTCTGTAGTAGCTTGCAGAAATAATTACCATCTGGAAAACCCTAACGGGGCAAGGTTCATCAGTGAGACATTGAGGTGACTAATGGTGGTACCTCAGATGTGGAAATCCTGGAACAACAAATCTCTCTCTAAAAACCCTACAAGAACTATCCTGAGCGGTAAACATTTACCTTTCGAGCACCAAATCCTGGTGAAATTTATACACATTCCATTCTGTGCACAGCAGAATTGCCTGCATCCAGAGAACTTGGAAGAAGGAATAGTAAGATTGATCTGTGAACCAAATAACTTTTCTTAAATTTAAACACATTACAAACATGTGCACTTAGAATTGAAAGGGGGTTAATTTGGGTTTGTTAAGTATAGAGTTAAGTTAAAGTTTAATTCTATTTTCATGATTAAATTTGATTAAAAATAACTTCTGTTTTAAAAACCACTTGTCTTGGTGAATGTCTCTTGCTGCTGGGTTTTGGGATCTTTTGGGCTCTTAACAATATCTGTTTGGATAATGACATTGGGCCTGTTCAAAGTAGGAAATGGCTTCTACCAGCAGGAGTTTCTATTTGACAAAAAAATATTGATAGGTGTCTGGCCACATACGTTTCCTAAAAATTAATACCCTCTCCCTCCCTAAACCACATTCAGCCCTGCGACATCTTTCTACGTTGCATTACTGGGACCACCAAGGACCTGATCCATTTCCCATCTCTCCTTGCAATGCCAATATGGCAGCTGCCATTAAGAACTGTCAAATCACATTTTAATTCAGCAAGTAACATGAAGGTTATCCTGACATCCTGCTTAAAAGGAAGGGTCAACAAACCTTCCTAATTTTGTCACTTCATTTTTATTTTGCTTCCCATGGGACATTAGCAAAAATGTCCCATCCATTTGCTCACCAAATTATGAGTAAAATCATGATCCCTGTTCATGAAAACCCATAATTTTCAATGTTACACAGATAATCAAGGAAGAATTCTGTAATAAAAGTGAATAAAGCATTGATAGAATTTCCCCCTTATCAACGCTGAGATTGTAGTGCACCAGGTGACCAGGCAAGCAAAAAAGGCTAAATGACTGCAACACTTGGACAGTCCAAGATGGCACAGAGACCCCTTTACCACTGAGAAGGAGCCTGGGCCTAGCACCATGTGCGGGCTGAGATGCCCTTCACTTCCGCGTAGCGACCAGCCAGCTGGAGAGTGATGCCACAATGCAATGACGTCACTGCTGGAAGTCAGGGGCACGTCACCAGAAGTGGGTGGGCCATGAGCACACGTGGGGAATTTAAACCAGTAAAGCCAGTCTTTGTTTACACTCACCTTGTGGGGACGTCTCTTTATTTGGTAGCACTGCTGCAGTGGATGCTACAAATCGATAACTTCTTACTTGCTGCAACCAAACAGGTCTGCAAGAAACACCAACCTAAATAGAAAACATGACCGGAAATCCCAGAGATCATAAATTCAAAAGGATTGGTGAAATCTTTACTCTCTATTGTTAACACCAAAGTCCCTCTTTTTTTCCCAAGGCATTTGGACAAGTAACTGAGAAACATTACATTTTAGACACATGGTACGTCAGGATCAGAAGGGTTGGAGCATTATTGTTCAAGTGACACAACTTTAAAAAAATAACATCTAACTTTATGAAGAATGTGATGCTACAACAGGAACAACGGATGGAATCAGACACATTCTATGAGCATTGGGAAGCAAAGAAAAATGGATTGGTTTTCCCTCCCTTCCTAAGCGACCCAATGACCCCGACAGGTCCTCCCCAACTTGCGACCGTAATGGAGTCAAATCCCATAATGGACGCAAGTCGGAGTTTTGCCCTCGTGCGAGGAGCCCTGAAGTCTTAGAGCCTATTTTTAAAATCAAATGATTTGATAAACGAGAACACAGACACAATGCACAAAAGACCAAGGGTCCATTGGCTGGGGGTAGCCATCTTAATTTCTGTGCGCATGCGCCTGTCGTCAGTTGGCACTTGCGCAAATGTTTCACTTCGTAGCCCACAATCGGCACATGCGTATCTGCAACATATGCGCGAACTCACCACGCATGCGCCAACCAGACTTGCCAATCTCCTGCCCCCGCCCCCTCCAGCTGCGAGTTACCCCGCGGACCGCGCGGCTGAGGAAGGTCACAGCGCTGCCACTAACTTCTTCCATTTTGAGCTTGCGGCGACGCGACGGACTCCGAGCAGGCGAGGCCCCCGCCAACGTCCCGCCTCCTCACAGCACGAGCCAATCAGCCCGCGAATCCGCCTATCAATCCAACCCGACTTCAGCGTCCAATCCAATAGCGGCCTCACCGAATCAGCCCATTGGCTCGTACAACTGAAGCAACCAATCAGCAAGCGTGCGAACACAAAGTCGCACCCAATCAGCATCGCAAGACAGAAGACAGGCAGTCGAAGGAACAGGAGAACCCTCAGCCCTTCCATTTCCAGCTACCCCAACAACTCAATCAAATCCTTAGATTTCATAGGATCACTTTGTCCTGGCTCCAGGATTCCTCTGATCTCAAGAAATACATAGTACCCCAACTGCAAGGGAGACTATTTATTCTCAATCTTTCCTTCAAATTTATTACTGCTTCCAATTTAATGTCTGTTACTTTTTTCAAAGTATCTGCATCTAAGTTAAATGCATATGATCCCACTAGAAATGTGTACAGCAATAAATTCATCATAAGTCCATGGATCCTAATTTCAAATTAACCTTCAATACGGGAGAGAATTCCAAGGATATTTAATTTTCATTGAAGACATTTCTTAAAGTCTAAGCAGCCGATCGGTTATTGGGAAATTGTGACACTTGGTGTTCGGCTCCTTTGCATTATCCTCTCTCGATCCCTGCTGCTGTGTCCTCTCATAATGTTGTAAGGTCATCTCCCTTTTTTCCAATGACAAAGAGATCCATATTCAAACTTTCCTTCTATCACCCGGTTAAAACATCCCAGAAACAAATTTGACAATATGTGTGCACTTCTCATTCTTCATATCAGGAAAATGGACACATGACTCCCGATGTGAAATTGGAGCGTGCACGCTGCTGTGAAGGGTGGAAAGAAGGACACACGCCCAAGAAATCAAAGTCAAAGATGCTTCATTGCACTGACAGCTCTACTTCTATTCTCTCCCTGCTGCTGTCGACAGGAGTGATGTCATATCCGTGCCGGCCTCCGATTGTTCAGTATTCCTGTCCTTGTTGATTCCTTCCTTACGGGTTGTCCCCTGGGATGAAAGTTGTTGGTCCCCATGGACTCTGCATGGTCACCACGTTCGTCAGCCATCTTGTGCATAGGGTAGATTCTGAGTTAGCATGATCCCCACCTCCCCAGAACCAGTGATTGGAGTGCTGTTCGCTGCTTTCGGTCGTGGGGGCTGAGTGGAGGCCAGTTTGCTCATGTCCAGATAGAGGGGGGATGAGGTGGTTTATGGGGGGATTTCTTTATTCTTTCTTTTATAAATGCCACGTATATTTGTATTTCATTTGTATTATTATTAATTGTGTTAATTTTTGTGCATTTAATTTATAATTAATATATTTTTAAAATGATCAGAGATCAATCCACGGGACCTAAAGAGGCCAAGAGCAACACTGGGGACACCATCCTGCCCCCCACCACCCCATATATCAATGTGATCCACTAAGATCATTGACTAAATCATCGAGGACCCCTTCACCCGGCCAACAGCATCATCCAGCCATTCCCGTCGGGAAAGAGATCCAGGAATTTCAGAGCCAGTACCACCAGGCCCAGGAACAGCCTCTTCCTCCAGGCACAGAGAACGTGGAATGATTGATGAGCTGCTCATACAAATACTCCTCGACTCTGCTATTTATTCAACAATATGGAGTTATTTTTCTGGACGTGCTCCACATGTATCATTTGTCTGTTGTGTGAGGGCTTGGTTGTGTGTTTACATATGTTTACCCCAAGAACGCTGTTTTATCAGGTCGTACTTGTGCTATCCAATGGTAATAAATTTGTCCTTGTACTTTGGAGCGGGTGCAGAAGAGATTTCCTGGATTGGAGAATGTATCTCATGAAGCAAAGTTGACTGAGTAGGGCTTTTCTCTTCCCCTCCCCCCAACCCCGCAAAATTGACTTTATTTACAAATTATTTCCAAAGAGGAAGACTGTTCCAAGTCTTTTCTCCTCCTCCTGTTGTATCCAGATATTCCCTTCACTGCACATTGCTGCATACGTCTCTGGTTACCTTCATTGCCACCACTTTGATACCCTGTGGTTACTGCCCCCCTCTGCTGTTGGAGGAGTTCCCTTTGGTCTCAGCCTCTCAATGCCCGGTAATGAGAGGGTTATGATCCATCCCCATAGTGCCTTCGTTTTGGCTGTGCCAAGCCTCCATCCATCCCTCAGCATGTACTCCTGCAGCATGGAATGTGCCAGTCGGCAGTGTTGCCGCCCTGACATCTCCACTTGCTGAAAGACCGACAGGTTTAACGTACAACACGAGAGCACAGTACAAGCACTTCGGCCCTCGATATTGTGCCGACCGATGTATTCCTACCAAAATAAAAATAACTAACCCCTTCCTCCCTCATAACCCTCCATTTTTCTTTCATCCACGTGACTCAGAGCCTCTTAAAGGCCCCTAACGTTTCAGCCTTCACCACCACCCCAGTTCTAGGGCTCGTCCCATGTCCCTGACCTGGTACACATACACTGCATCCACTCCCCTTGTCACCCTCCTGCTGCCCCACCCTGAGGCAGTGGTGAAGGTGGTTTCTGTCCCAACAGGTGTTGGGGACCTCAACCAGGGAGCAGATCCGGGAGATGAACCGAAACTGCTCTGAATTCACATTCCCGCAGATCAATGCATGACCGTGGGCCAAGGTGAGTGACGCTATGGTGAACCGGAGCTCCAGGGGTTGTCTCCGTCCTCTGGGTCCATCCCCAATACTGTCCCCTGTCACCCACCAGACCCATCCCCAAAGCCCCCATCTCCCACCAGACCCGTCCCCATACCCCTCCCCCCTGCTGAGATCATCCCTAAAACCCTGTTCACCACCGGGCCTGTCAACAAAGCACCTATCCCCCACCGGTCCCATCTCCAAAGCCTCTGACCCCCAATGGGCCCGTCCCCAATGCTCCACCCATTGCTTGGACTGTTCCCAGAGCTCCTGACTCCCACCAGGGCCTTCACCCAGCCCCTGTCCCCCAACATGCCCAGCCCAAAGTCCCCATCCCCACCCCACTCCCTTATTTGCCTGTACCCAAAGGCCCATCCCCCATCAGGTCTGTCCTCCCTCACTGGGACCCTCTCCAATCGATCACCCATCACAACTACCCCACCCCAGTTCTCCCCCTTCTGCCACCCACAGGCCTTGGAATCTGAGCTGTTCCTGGGACCCCCAGACAATGGAGATGTGGGGAGGGCAGAGAGGTCCATCTCCTTCCTGGTGGCAGCATCCCATACCTTCACCAAGCTGGGGAATCCCTTGACCCTTTGCACAGGGATATCTGTCCCATCTGAGCCAGTCCTCTCTCTCCCCCCACCCTGGAGAATGTGGCCCAGTTCAGCTGGCTGCTACAGTAGACACTGCCCTTCACCTCTTGCCCCAGGAATCCTGCTCCCACTTGTCCTTCAATGAGCTATGTGACCACAGCCAGGAGCTTCCCCCTCCTCATGACCCTGTGGGTGAGTGGGTGGGACATGACGATGAGGTAGTAGGTGGTTGAATTGGGGTAGGAAAGTTCGGGTGAGTCCTGGGAAAGAGAGCGGTGATCATCCGGCTGTGATCATCCGGCAAAGATGGTGTGAGGCATTGAAGATAGAGTCAGTGGGCAGTCCCCTGCTGGGTCCATCCCCCACTGGGTCCATCTCCAAAACTTTCCTCTGCCAGGTCCATCCTCAATATTATCCCTCGCAGGGTCCATCTCCAATCACGTCCCCACTGGGTCCAACCCAAATACCATACCCCGCCGGGTCCATCGCCAATCCTGTTCCCACCGGCTCCATCCAAAATCCTGTCTCCCGACGAGTCCGTCCCCAATCCCACCCCCCGCCCGGTCCGTCCCCAATCCTGTCCCTGCCAATTTCATCCAAAATCCCGTCTCCAGACGAATCTGTCCCAATCCCATCCCCCGCTGCGTCCATCCCCAATCCATTCCCCCACTGCATCCAACCCCAATACCGTCCCCCGCCAGATCACACCCCAATACCATCCCTCACTGGATCCATTCCCAATCGCATCCCCACTGGGTCCTCCCAACTCCTACCGATTCTGTCCCCAATACAGTTCCCAACTCGGCCTGTCACTAATTATTTTGCCCGATAGGTCCTCCCACAAACGCAATTCCCCACAGGTCCCACCCCAAAGCCCCTGACCCCCACCAAGTCCATTCCCAAAGCCATTGTCTCCCACTGGCTGGTGCCCAAAGCCCCTGCCTCCCCACTAGACCCATCTTGAAGCCCCAGCCCTCCAATGGGCCTGCCTCAAAGGCCCATTCCCCATCATGTCTGTCCTCCCACTGGACCGATCCTCTCACTAGGCTCATCTCCAATCGATCATGCATTGGAACTGCCCCACCCCAGTTACTGAACCTCCCCCTTCCCCCACCGACAGGCCTTGGAACCTGCTGCTCCAGGAACCCCCAGATGGTGGAGATGTGGGGAGGGCAGTGGTCCAGTCTCCTTGCCAGTGGCAGCGTCCCATACCTTCACCAAGCTGGAAAATCTCCCGACCCTTGGCACAGGGATATCTGTCCCATCTGAGCCAGTCCTCTCTCTTCCCCCACCCTGGAGAATGTAGCCCAGTTCAGCTGGTTGCTATAGTAAACTCTGCCCTTCACCTCTTGCTCCAGGACTCCTGCTCTCACTTGTCCTTCGACAAGCTGTGTGAGTACAGCCTGGACCTGCCCCCACCTCATTACCCTTGGCCCTGTGGGTGAGTGGGTGGGACATGACAGGGGGGTTGTAGGTGGTGGAAATGGGGTAAGAAAGTTTGGGTGAGAGCCGAGAAAGAGAGCGATGATCATCCGGCCAGGGAGAGGCATTGGGGACAGAGTCACTGGGCAGGTGTCAGAGCCTCAGGGAAACAAGGACACTGGAATTGGAAGCAATCACAGTTCATGGAAAGTCAGAGGAAGAACCCTGGGAATCATTGAGAGTGGCGAGATTAGCGTCGCGGTTAGAACAACGCTGTTAAGGGGCCAGCGAGCCGGGTTCAAATTTGACACAGTCTGTGGGAAGTTGTTCATTCTTCCCGTGTCTGCGTGGTTTTCCATCAGTTGCTCTTGTTCCTTCCACCATTTAAAATGTACCGGGGTTTGTAGATCATTGGTGTAATTGAGTGGTTGTGGCTCATAGGCTGAAAAGGGCCTGTTCCCGGGCTGCATGTGTCAATGTAAAATCTCCATCTAAAATGATAGTCCAGCCTATCATGAATTTTTTAAAGATTCAACTCAAATGACTGGTCTAGATAGACAACTCTGAAGCAGTCCTTTCGGCCCTTCTTTTCTGCTGGCCAAGCTGCTTGCAAACAGTCCATATCCCTCTCAACCTTTTCATTCCACGGACGCATTCAACTCACATTACATTGTCAATCTGTGGGCCTGTGGGAAGAAGTTATTTCCCTGCCTCGCAGCTTGATTTTGTTCCTCCATATCTCCTTCCTGATGGTAGTGGGTCAAAGATGCTGTCTGCTGGATATCTGCAGGTCTATTTATAGGCCCTATCCCTGGACAATCAGTGGCTCCTTGTCTCAAAGTCCCATCCATGTGGCCCCTCACTCATCAATCCCTCATTGGAACACAACTACCCCCTCCTTACCAACCTCAACCAGCCCTTAGTATCTTCATGACAGTTCCAGGCACCTGTTATATCGACCGTTGATGACCTGCGCCAGCTCTAATTTGGACCCTGCCTCACCTAAAATATTGGAATAACCAGCGCCTTCTCCCCTCGAGAGCCCGAGGGAATCCGCACCTTAAGCAGTGTCCTGCTGGTGCACCATCGAATGTCCTCTATCACTCCCTTCCACAGGTTCACTGCTGTTATCAGGCTCCTGGATGGACACGACCCTGGCAAAATTACCCATATTTTCACTGATCCCTCTGTACCTCTACATTCCATCCAGGGATCAGTGTTGTGCTGTGGGACTGGTGGAGAACAAAGCACCAATATCAGGAGACAGGGAGCAGTGTAGAGAATTCCAACTCCAGGAGACAGGGACCAGCACAGAAACCCCCAGCTTTGGGAGAACGGCTGAGTTTTACACGTCTGGAAGTGGCTGGGCCTGGAAGAATACAATGCTATGTTCCAGGGTAAACTGGAACAAAAGCGAGGCAATGCACTTTGGTAAATCAATCCGCTGTCCTCTTCACAGTCAGATCTGACTACCTGAAGGTGTCGGGAAACTGGCTTGGAGGGGCTGAGGCATGCTACAAGAATTGGTCAGAGACAATTGTAAATGTCCACCAGAAATTGGGTCTGTGGGAATGACACTCCCTCTCCGTAATGGGGAAGAACAAGGTCATCAGGTGCCAGGTGCTCTCGGTACTGCTGCATGAGATGCAGGTGTGGCCCATCCCACACACCTCTGCCCTGGCAGTTACCAGAGAAGTTTCCCTCTTCATGTGGGGGTCCAAAATGAATGGAGTGGGAAGGAGGTCCATGTACGTTGCCAGACTATGGTGTTATGAGCCCAAAGGATCCCAAAACCCAGCAGCAATAGACATTAACCAGGACAAGTAGTTATATAAAGATAAGTTGTTTTTAATTATCTTTAAACATGAAAAGAAAATCAAACTTTAACTTATCTCTATTAACTAACCTTAATCCCCTTCTAAGTCTAAGCGCACGTGTATGATGTGTTTGTAAATTTAAGAAAAGTTATTTGGTTCACAGTTCAATCTCACTTCTCATTCTTCTAAATTCACTGGTTGTAGGCAATTCTGACACTGTGCACAGAATTGAACATGTATAAAGTTCATCAGGCTTTGCCACTCAGGAAAGTTCCGTTGGTTTTTCAGAGAGAGATTTGTTGTTCCAGAATTTCCACAACTGAGCTACAACCATTAGTCACCTCAATGTTTCGCTGATAAAACTTGGCCCATCAGGGTTCTCCAGATAATAACCTCTTCCTTTTAGGCTAGCACAGTTTTCCTTCCTGTTCCACTTATTTCGAGAGAAAGTTCTTGGACTACTGGGACCTTTTTTGGGAAAGCTGGGACCTATACCATAATGATGGGTGAAATTTTAATCCCAGAGGGACCAGTCTCCTGATGGGGGCATTTGCTAGGGCTGTCAGGAGGGATTTAAACTGATATGGTTGGGGACAGAGTTTCAGGTCAGCCAGGACAGTAGGGTGAGGGTTAGTAGGATAAGGAAAGAGACAAGTTTAAATAATTTGAGGGAGGAAAAGCAGGAAGTAGTAAACAGATGTTGCAGTGAAAATTGTGAGAATGGAAGAGAGGAGGATATGCAGAAGGTAGGATGTAGGAGATCCCTGAGTTGTATTTATTTTAACGCAAGGAGCGTAGTAAGAAAGCTGGATGAGCTAAAGGTGTGGATTGACATGTGGCATTATGATGTGTGGCCATTAGCGAGACATGGTTGAAAGAAGGTTGTGACTGGCAGTTGAATGTTCCAGGATTTCGCTGCTTTAGATGTGACAGAGTTGGTGGATTAAGAGGGGGAGGTGTGGCATTAAATGTCAGGGAGGATATTACAGCAAAGCTGAGGCAAGATAGACTGGAGGGCTCGTCAAGAGAGTCAGTGTGGGTAGAGCTGAAAAATAAGAAGGGTGAGGTTACTATTATGGGGTATATTATAGGCCTCCAAATGGGGAAAGGGAACGAGGAGAGCAAATGTGCAAGGAAATAGGTGGGATATGCAGGTGAAATAGGTTGGTGTTGGTTGGGGATTTCAATTTTCCAAACATCGATTGGGAAACGCAGTCAGTAAAAGGGCAGGATGGCTTAGTATTTATGCATTGTGTTCAGGATTGCTTTTTGCAGCAATATGTTGAGACGTCAACTAGAGTGGGAGCAGTGTTCGATCTGTTGTTTGGGAATGCAGTGGGGCAGGTGACAGAGGTGAGCGTTAGGGAGAACTTCGGATCCAGTGATCATTTTGACATACTCTTAAGAACTTGAAGAGGGAAATTAGAAAGACAAAAAGAAGGGATGAGGTGTCCATAGATAATAAGGCGAAGGTGAATCCTCAGGGTTTGTTCAGGTATGGGAACAGTAAAAGGAGGGTTAAACATAGAATAGGTCGACTGGATGATGGGACCAGTGAACTATGTCAGGAACCGTATGAGATGGGAGAAATATTGAACATTTTTTTCTCGTCTGTATTCACGAGGGAAACAGACATTGGGCTATACAAGATAAGAGAGGCAAAGGGGTTAGTTATGGAAAGGATAAGGATTAGTAAAGTGAGAGGTTTGGAGCTTCTTGGGTCAATTCAAGTGGATAAGTCTCCTGGTCCTGATGGGATTTTTCCCAGGACTTTAAGGGAGGTCAGGGAACAAATAGCAGGGGCACTGACAGCGATTTTTCAAAGATCACTGGAGGAGGGTGTGGTGCCGTGGGATTGGAGGGTTGCAAATATAGTTCTGTTGGTCAAAAAAGGCAGTAGGTGTAGGCCAAGTAATTATCGGCCAGTATGTTTGACTTCCGAGTGGAGTAGTTTATGGATGGTATACTTCAAGATACTATGTACAAATATCTGGATAGGCAGGGATTGATCGGGGGCACCCAGCATGGGTTAGTGAAGGGAAAGTCATGTTTGACGATACTTGTTGATTTTTTTGAAGAGTTGACAAGAAAAGAGATCTATTTGAATTTTAGTAAGGCTTTTGATAAGGTTCTGCATGTCAGGTTATTTAGGAAGGTTCAATCACTAGGGATTAATAGATATTGAGATGGGTTCAGAGGTGGCTGGGAGATAGACAGCAGAGAGTCATGGTGGACAACTGTATGTCATGTTGGAAGCCTGTGACAAGTGGAGTGCCTCAGGGATCGATGCTGGGTCCCTTAATATTAATGATTTAGAGGAGGGTGTGGTGAACTGGGTAAACAAATATGCAGATGATACAAAAATAGGGGGTGTGGTGGATAGTGAGGTAGATTTTCTTAGATTACAGGATTTGCTTTGTTTGGAAAAGATGGCAGATGGAATTTAATGTTGACAAGTGTGAGGTGCTGCATTCCGTAAAAAATAATATAAATAGAACATATGCAGTTGAGGGGAGGGGGTCAAGGGGAGGGGGTCGAGGAATGAAGAGGAACAGAGGATTCTTGGAGTTATGGTACAGAGTTCACTGAAGGTGGATTCCCATGTACTTAAGAAGGCATATGGCATGCTGGGCTTCATAAATCATAGCATAGACTAGAGTGTAGCTGTTTAAGGCATTGGTGAGACCAGGTTTGGAGAATTGTGTTCAGTTCTAGTCTCCAATTATAGGAAAGATATAGATAAGGTGGAGAAGGTGCAGAGAAGATTGACAAGAATGTTGCCTGTCTTACAGCATCTGGATTACAGGGAGAGATTAAGGAGTCTGAGAGTTTATTCATTGGGAATAAAATTATGAAAGGAATAGATAGACGAGACATAGACAGACACTTTCCCGTGACGGAAGGGAAGGTTGGAACAAGAGGCCATGAGTTAATGGTAAGAAGGCAAAACTTCTGGAGAAATTTTAGAGGCTTCTTCACTCAGAGAGTGGAGGCCGAACGGAATGATCTTCCAAATGAGATAGTTGCGGCAGGGTCCCTTCTGTCATTTAAGAGAAGGTTGGATGTGTACATGGAGGTGAGAGGGTTGGAGGGATATTGGTGGAGATCAGGAGGATTGAGCTAGTGGAGGCAAACATGGCCTGTTTCCGCTCTGTAAATGGTTATATGGTTACATGGTGACACAGTTTTTCATTTCAATGTCCCATCTCTCGTTACAAAACTCTCTGCTATCCTTGTTCGTGCTGCACATTTCTTCACTGCTGCTTTGGCTGAACTCAGAAAGTTTGTTTGATATTTATCCAACTTCAGTTTTGTATCTGCTTCATATATATAACCAAGCACAAATATTCTCACATCCTTTTGTATTTTTATCTTCATAATTTGTACTAATAATATACTGAAATTTTTCCACTTTTACACAGGTCCAAACCGAATGGAAAAAAAAGTCCCAATCACCTGATTACATTGAAAACATTTCTCGGAATAATTGGAGATAAGTCAATTTAATTTATATGGAGTATAGCAGAATTGATGTGGGGAATTGTATTTTATATCTGGCATTAATCATATTTGTAACACTCTTAACACAATCTTGACCCTATTTCTTCTTGAATTTGTATATTTCAATCTTCACACCACTCTGAACAGCTTCTTTCTGAAATCGTCACATCCAAGCCCGACTCCCATCATTCTCCTGACCTCCGCTATTCTGGTTTTGGATTTTCTCTCTGGAGAGCATCGTACATTTCATTGATAACTTTGGGTGTATTTCCCATCCAACTCTTTGTTCCATTTCACTAATGTTAGGTGGAATCAATGTTGGTCCCTATCTTTCTCTTAAGAATGATCTAAGCGGGAGAAAACAGAAGGTCCCACTGGCCTCTCTGTATTTGTGTTTAATTGTTTGAAGAATTTCTTCCATGTAGCATCTTCAAAATATCTTATACTCTGTCATAACATAAATTTAATATTCTGTTGCCTCTGTTCATAGGCAATAACACATTTTGACATACTTTGCTTTCCCTCCTCCATTGTTGTCAGATTCGTGTGGGTCCCACAGATTAAGAACCAGACCAAAGCGGAGGTACAAAGCACACATTTATTTCGGGGATGGAAACAGGACAACAGGGTCGATATGTTAGGCAAACGTCTACACACAGAGTACGCAGGGAATAAATATACACTTCTAATGAGGAGGGTGAAACCGACAGAGACTGGTGGAAATTACATGAACCTACACATTCAAAATTCAGGATCAAAGTTATACTATGAGTCCCCACCCTTTGACCGGTGTGGACATGGCTCTTGCTGCCTTACCTCGCGACTCACCCCAACCCAGTGTGGAAGATGCTACTTACTAGCCATGAGGAGTCGAAAGAGGCAGAACAAAGGGGAACATGGTCCTTTATAGTTCTGGGGGCAGTGCTGGAAGAGCCAATCTCTTGGGGCAGGCTGGGCCCTGTTGACTGTTGTGGCCAATGCTCAAAGCTAAGTGCAGGGGTTCAGCAGGGGTCAGTCGAGGTGATTCACCTGGGCCAATTGGGTGAAGGTCAGGGCTGAGTCTGGCCGGGCTGCCTGGACTGCAGCTCCTGGGGATTTAGGTGGGCCAATTGGGTGAATGTCAGGGCTGAGTCTGGGCGGGCTGCCTGGATCGCAGCTCCTGGGGATTTAGGTGGGCCAATCACAAGGGTCACCATGATGGCTTGGAGTGAGTCTTTTACCTTGATTGGCAGGTAGTGTGTCCACCGAACAGGAGCGCAGCAGCACCACCAGGTGGTGGACACTGCCTCTCCATGACAATCCACCCCTTCGGAAGACACATTCATTGCCAATAAAGTGCGACAGGTAATAAGAAGGTCTAACGGGGCAATGCAAAGGTGCATATAAATTGACAATCACATCATGGAATAAGTATAGCAATGATAACAAAAATAAATACAATCCCCCAGTGAATGATAGTCACCCAAATGTCGCTCGTGGAGCCAAATGGCCCCCAGGGTCCCCATGAGGTGATGATGCTGGTGGATCTGGTCCCATGATTTTTGAATTTTGGCCATTGAGTCCCTAATGTGGTCAGCCAGGTGGGTGATGTTAGAGGGTTCCTTGGGAATGTAGGTGCAGCACTCCTGGCATTGACTGCACAGCTGCCAGCAGGTAGTCCAGGGCCATCCGATTTGGCATTTCCACCATACGTCTCTCCTTCAACTCCACAGCTGTCCAGGTCAGGGTGTCCTGTGTATGGTGCAGGGACACTGCCATCTCGTTAGCCAACATCTCCAGGAGGGTGGTCACCCGGGTCACTTCGTTGGAGAGACATGTGAAACCGTTCACTGTTCAGGAAAAGGCGACATAGAGTTGTGAACTAAGCCAGCGCCATCATGGGCATTAGTCCCCTGTCCATCGAGGACATCTACAAGAGGCGGTGTCTCAAGAAACCAGCCACTATCCTCAAGGACCCCCACCACCTGGGCCATGCCATCTTCTCACTGCTACCATTGGGATGGAGGTACAGAAGCCTGATGAACACCCAACAGCACAAGGACAGTGTCTTCCCCTCTGCCCACAAGAGCCCGATAGCTGTTTCATGAACACTGTTCTTGAAGCTTGGGGTGGGGGGAGGGGGTGTCAGGCAGAAGGTTTGTGAACTACGACCACCTGCAACCTTGAGGCATGGCCTTGTGACCCTCGCTCTGCCAGTGCTGTCAGGCGTGTGGTCGGCCATGGTTGGAGCATGCTGGGAGCAGCACCGTGCATGCTGGGAGCAGTGCCAGGCATTCTAAGGGCAACCAAGTGCCGACTGTGATGGCTATTTTTGTGAGAACAGCCTTCTACTCAAAACAGAGATGCTGCATAGGGAGAGTTGACTGTTGAAGAGGTTCGTCAGTTGTCACCTCAGTGGCTGGCATATTCAAAGTGTTTTATTCTGTGTAACAAGGCAATAAACTGATAACATCTATGAAGAAGGCGACAGTATTGTGAGCCTGCATCATTTTAAAGCCTCTGGTTCCTGCTGGCTGCCTTGCCGACTCCTGATACACATTTTTACAGGATGCAACTTCATCCACTTCTGAGTGGTTCCATCAATTCCCGATCCCTCGTGGTTGCCTTTGCAGGTTGATAGGGTCGTTCAGGCTTATGGTATTCTGGCCTTCATTAGTTGGGGATTGAGCTCAAGAGTTGAGAGGTCACATTACAGCTCGAGAAAACTCTTGTTAGACCACAATTAGAATATTGTGTTCAGTTCTGGTTTCCTCATTACTGGAAGTTTTGGAGAGGGTAAATGGAAATGTTCCACTATCATCATGTAACACGACATTGAGAATGTAACATACATGAAATTCTTTAACTTTTTTCTACCGGAAGGTGGACAGAGTGTCGCCACTTTCTCCAGCGCCCCTCAGAAATCTACAGCACCGGGTGTCTCTAGGCGGTCTCCCCTCCAAGTCCTGAGCCTGCTTCACTTCCAAGATCAGGCAATCTCAAGAAGATTCAGGCTATTAAGGTGCAGAGAAGATTTATAAGGAGGTTGCCTGAACTGAAAAATGAGGCAAGTTTAACGGAGCTAGGGCTTTTCCCTTTGGAGTGAAGAAGGATAAGTGGTGACAATAGAGGTCTACAAGATTATGAGGGCATTGGTAGGGTAGATTTTCCTGGGGTGAGAGGAGCAAATACCAGAAGACAGAGGTGTTAATGAGACTATCTCAGAAAGGATGTGATGATGGGGAGGGTGCAAAGATTGTCTAGGATGATTCCTGGAATGCAGGGACTGGCGTATGGGGAACATTTGGCACCTCATGAGTTGTATTCATTGGAGTGTAGGAGAATATCATAGAGATATTTTGAATATTGAAAGATTATGACAGAGTGAATGCGGATTAGATATTTCCCTTGATAGGTGAATCGAGGACAAGGGTCATAATTTAAAATTAGAAATTATTCAATCAGAGAGGAGGAAGAACTTCTTTAGTCAGAGGGTTGTGGATCTATGGAAGCCACAGCTGCACAAGGCAGTGGAGGCCAGATCACAAGGACAATTTAAATAGGAAATGGATAAGTATCTTATTAGTAAGGGTATCAAGAGACCTGGGGAAAAGGCTGGAAATTGGAACAAGGTGTGAGCATAGTTCAGCTGAGTGTAGAGTCATGGAACAGACTCGATGGGCCTAGTGACCTGCTTCTGTCCCTTTACCTTGTGATCAGATTTCCGAATGTTCGACGAACCATAGACACGACCTCATATTCTCTTCTTTTGAAAATGTAATTTATAGCAATATTTCCACCTGTGATACTGGTGCGGAATAATACATTCCGTGAAATGTTCATGACAATAAATTCGGATCCAGATTCTGCATTGTTCCAAAACAAAGTCTAATTAACAGAGTAGAGATACATGCTCCATTTGTGTCTCCTGACCTAGTGTTAATGTGAGGGGTGGTGGGGTGAAATCATTCACTTTGGACTCATTTAGGAAGACTTATTTTTGAGATTTGCAGTATATAGATGATTACTAAGTGATAAGTGATGAAGCTACTCCTGTCGGGGAAGAGATACAGAAGGATTTCAGCCAGATCCCACCGGCTGAGGAGCTGCTTCTTCCCACAGGCAGTGAGAAGAGCTGCTGAACAACGGATTAATTGCTGAAACAACTTCCCATGACTCGATGATTTGTGAAGAATATTTATTTTTAATAAATGTATTTCAGACATGCATTGAGGTGTAACGGGTTTACATAGAGTGTAGAAAAAGAGACATCTCACAGAATTGTTTTCCAGCATTTTGCTAAGTAGGTTCTGTGTCGATGTGTCGTTGTTCTGTATGTGTCTTGTACCTGATGTGTGTTTGCATGTTTTTGCATCAAGAACCAGAGGACACTGTTTCATCAGGTTGTACATGTGCAATCGGATGATAAATAAACTAATTTTCTCCGCTGAGTGTTGTGAATTCATATTGAAGGGCAGTGGATATCCTTTCCTGAGGATATTTCACCTGGTCACCTCATTCTAGGAATGAGGTGGAAGCTATGGAGAGGGTGCAGAGGAGATTCACGAGGATGTGGCCTGAATTGGAAAATAAGTCTTATAAGGCGAGGTGAGCAGAGGTAGGGCTTTTCTCCGGACACAAAAGAAGGATGAGAGGTGACTTAATAGAGGTCCTTGAGATGATGAGAGGCACAGATAGGGTGGACAGCCAGCACATTTTTCCTGGGCGAGAATACCAGAGGACTACTAATTAAGGTGAGAGGAGGAAATTTTTGGCATAGAAGGATGAGTGGAGACTTAATAGCAGACTACAAGATTATGAGAGGCATAGATAAAGTGGAGAGTCAGCACCTGTTTCCAAAGGCAGGAATAGCAAGGACCAGAGGACATGTGTACAAAGAGAAGGGAAGGAAGTTTATGGGAGACATCAGGGGTAGGTTATTTTTACACAGAGAGTTGTGGGTGCCTGGAATGCTTTGCTAGGGATAGTGGTGGAGGGTCAAACATTAGGGGCATTTAAGAGGCTCTTAGACAGGCACAGGGATGGAAGAAAAATAGAGGGTAATTGGATAGGGAGAGTTTTTTTTTAAAAAAGAATATATGGGTCGGCACAACATTCAGGGCTTCCTGTGTTGAACAAGCAGTTTGTAAATGCAGCCGTTTACCTCAATGTTCATGGTGGACTTTGCTTATTGGTGTATGCTACTCTGCTCTAGAATGATGGATGCCAGTGTAAGTTTGTTGTCTGTCTCAGTTGCTATTCTCTGTGTGTGTCGGCAACTTCCAAAATGTCTACCCCGAAGATGGCAACTCCCATGGTTTGCACGCAGTCACTGCCGGAAATTATGTTAACCCTGTCCGTCGTGCTCGAGCCCCCACCATGCTGTTTTTCATGACTAGAAATGGGGCTGGAGGTGACACAGTCCAAGCTGGCCATGGTCATTGTTCACATCAGGCACTGCAAGGGGTCCCTTTCTCCCGCAGCTGGAACTGGCTGCACTTCTGGCAGGGCTGTTCTTTCATGCATGCTTTATCTGACCACAGTTATAGCACTTTGGGTGCTCAGTGATGGCGTCTGCTGTTTGGGACCCCATGTCCCAAGGTGGTGTGGCCTGAACTCCCCATGTGTCTGCTGCACTGTCAATGGAATAAGCTTCTGCATTCAGTTGGGCCATGTTAGTGTCTTGGCAAGATTGACCATGTCCTGCAGGACATTCACCAAAAGCCTTTGTCTGATACTATCAGACTCGAGGCCGGCCACACAGACGTCGCTGATCAGTCCTCCTGGTAGACAGCTGCCATAACATCAGTGAGCCACAAGCTCGCCTTTGCTCCCACAAGGCTCGAATGTATTCATCAACAGATTCATTAGGTGCATGACGGCGGCTGCCCAGGAGGATCTGGTGTTGATTACATTCTTTGAGGCTAAGTACTGCATTTTCATGAGCCCCATTGCAGCTGAGTAAATTTCAGTCTCTAATCATCTGGAAGATGCGGTGGCCGACCTGTGCAAACAGCAGGTCTCTCCTATCGACCTTTTTCCAAATGTCGTGTCACCTCAGAAAGGTGTTCAGGCAGCCACTGACCAAATTTTATGGAGGCCTCTGGATAATTGAGGTCAGTGTCCAGCTTCTCTGTTCAAGTAGCCTTGTCCAGGGCATGCAGGCAGAGTGATTAAATTGTAGCGCTATCAATTAGACACGACGAACCGAAGTCAAGATTAATAGGCTTTAATCACTATAAAATTACAGCCATATCTTGCATGCTGTTGGCCCGATTTGAAGTACTGAGGGAGTAGATTGGGCGATACTGTCTTTATTAGGAATCCTGAAGGGGGAGGAGTTACAATATCAGGGGTGGGCCAACCAGTACAATGACTGTAATGCAATGGTCCACCACAGTTTTGTTGGTATGTGTGTAGTGTCCAGTTCTGTGTCTGCGTGTTTTGCGCTGAGGACCAGACTACACTATTTTGTTGGGTTGCACTTGTACAATCAGATGACAATAAACTTGATTTGACTTCACCTGCAGCTATGAAGGGGGCCTGTTCATCAGGGGGACACAGAGCTTTCTTCCATGACATCCTGTTCTTCTCATCCAACCAGTATGTGTGGAAGGGAGGCATCATTATTTGTAACTTGCAAGGTTGACTTGTGGCCTGTTCTGGTCTTGGTCCCTTGCCATGTCTTGTGTCTGTGGACTTCAGCAGGTAAGTGCGTCATTTTCAGCAAGAGAATGGGAGTGAGATGGGTAGAAGTTGGGGAATATCTTTGATAGGGTTCGACCAAAAGATTTAATGCCTGCAGTTACAAGCTTCTGGAGTTTTGTTTGGATTTTCAGAGAGATTCTGTGACCCTTGAGGATGTGAAGTTCCTGCTGCATTTCAGTCAAGAGAAATCATTTCTAGACTGGACTGGGGCTGTGTCATCAGAGAGGCAGCATCGACGGGAACTGATCATCCTGGAATGACAGAGGCTGAGGGGTGACTTGAGAGAGGCTTAGAAAAGAGAAAAGACATGTACCAAGCATAGAGAAATGTAATGTATTAATATGAACATTACAGTGTGGTGTCCCACGAACCACTCGATTACTCCGATCACACCCAATTAACTTGCCAATGCTTTGAATTAAAGAAGAGGTTGGATAGACTGGGACTGTTCTCCTTCGAGTGTAGGAGGCTGAGGGGGACCTCAGAGATCTTGAAATCTTAAGGTAATTCGCCTTTTTTCCCCAACAGGTAAATTCAGAGGACATAGATTTAAATTGAGAGGGGAAAGATTTGAAAAGGACCTGAGGGGTATCATTTTCACCCAGAAGGCGGCGGGGTGAGTGGAACGAGCTGCCAGAGGAAGTGGTAAAGCCGGGGACTATTGTAATGTTTTAAGGACATTTACTCAGGTACAGATTCAGAGGGATATGGGCCAAATGCAGGTGAATGGGACCAGTTGAAGAGGACAACTTGGGTATCAGGGTCGAGCTGGTCTGAAGGGTCGGTATCTATTGATTACAACTATATGAGTCTCTGATATCAGTGACTGCACAATCTCTTCCATAGAAACCTCCAGCAGAAAAACAGGCCTTTCGGCCCTTTTAGTCTGTGCTGACCTATTACATTATCCAGTTCCACTGAACTGCACCTGGAACATAGCCTTCTCATCCAGGTACCTGTCCAAAGTTTTATTAACTCTCAAAATCAAGCCGGCATTCACCACTTCAGCTGGCAGCTGGTTCCACTCTCCCACCACTCTCTGTGTGAAGATGTTCCTCCCAAATGTTCCCTTTCAACATTTCACCTTTCATACTTGACCCATGCCCTCTGGTTCTTGTCTCACCTTAACTCAGTGAATAAAAAGCCTGCTTGCATTTGTTCCATCTACATCGCTCAGAATTCTGTGTTCATGTAAGCTGAGCGGTGCAGTGGATGTGTGCTGGGCCCACAACCCAGAGGGGGATGGATCTAGATATTCTTTGGGTGCCCTGGTTGGCTTAGCAGTTATCACAACTCTTTTCATCACCAGCGATTGGGCCCAGGGTTCAAATCACATGCTGTCTGCAAGGAGTTTATACTGTGACAGATTATGCTATATTTTATATTGGTTAGAGATATGTTTTAAACTGAGATAAATTGTGGCATGTTTTTTAGTGTAGGACACATACAAATACTTTAAAACTGATCTCATTTAAAATGACAGAGCTCTGCTCAAGGCAGACAGTCCAGGCTCCGGGTGCCTTTGCAAAAACTTTGAAGAATCGCTATAAGGATTTCACAAGTAGGTGTTAATTCGACCTGCTGTGGAGTGATAGATTATTGTTTTGGAAAGCAGCAGATGGACAAACTCAGAGGATTAGCTCCAGTGCCGCAGTCTGAGTGCAGTTGGCTGTTCCCAGAGGGTCATGTGGTTTTCTCTGTTATTGTGAGAGAGAGAGAGAGAGAGAGAGAGAGAGAGAGAGAGAGAGAGAGAGAGAGAGAGAGAGAGAGAGAGAGAGAGATGAGTTCTCCAGTTCTGCAGCAGCTGGGACTGGAACAGGACAAGGTGGCAGCTTGTGGAAAACCCCATTTGGAAGATAGGTTGGGAGTCCTGACTTCAGACTGGTCAAAGCCCTTGTTATCCACACAAGAGGAGATGTCTGGCTGGATAATGTTTCACTTCAAATAAGGGAAACACAAAAGGAACAGTGTGGTGACCTGTGAGATGATATGCTGCAATACATCACTTGGCAATTAGGTGGCCTAGATACAAGGCACCCGGCCTAATGTCATCCGACCACCAGGTGGGCCCAGAGGGCCCATGGTATAAAGCCGAGGTCCTGACCGTGCTCTCTCTCTCTCTCTCTCTCTCTCTCTCTCTCTCTCTCTCTCTCTCTCTCTCTCTCTCTCTCTCTCTCTCTCTCTCTTTCTCTTCTCTCTCACCAAGTTCACAGTGGGGAAAAGGTTTTATGGTGATGTACAGTAAACTTTGGCAGATACTGTGACACCAGGTTCACAGTGGGGATAAGTTTTAATGGTGGTGTACAGTAGACTGATACAAATATTGTGACACTAGGTTCACAGGGGAAGAAGTTTTAACGATGATGTATGGTATACTGAGACATATACTGTGACACTGAGTTCACAGCAGTGAGAATGTTTAACAGTAATGTACGTTAGACTTTGTCAGATACTGTGACACCATGTTCACCACGGTAGGAAGAAGGTTTAATGATGATGTGAAATGAACTGTGGTAGATAAAGTGACACCAGGTTAACAGGGGGAGAAGGTTTAACAATTATGTATGGGAGACTGAGACAGATACTAAGATTATGGCTTCACAACAGTGAGAAGTTTTAATAGTAATGTACGATAAACTATGATAGATACTGTGACACCAAGTTCACAATGAGAAGAATGTTAAACAGTGATGTACGGCAGATTAAGGCAGATAGTGTGACACCGATTTCAGAGTATGGAGAAGGTATAACAGTGATGTACAATAAACTGCGGCGGATACCGGGTTCACAGTGCGGAGAAGGTTAATGGTGATGGATGGTAGATTGAGATAGATACTGTGGCACCAGGTTCACAATGGGAATAAGGATTAAAGGTGATGTAAAATAAACTGTGGCAGATAAAGTGACAACATGTTCACATTGGGGAGATGTTTAATGGTGATGTATGGATGATTGAGGCAAATACTGTGACACCGTGTTCACAATGGGGATAAGGTTAACGGTGAAGTACGGTAGACTGAGACAGATACTGTGACACTGGGTGCACAGCACTGAGAAGGATAAGTATGATATTGTGACACATATTGTGACACCAGGGTCACAGTGGGGAGAATATTTAACAGTGATGTACAGAAGACTGAGGAGGATACTGTGACACTGGATTCACAATGGGGAGAAAGTTTATCAGTGGTGTACACTAAACTGTGGAAGATACTGGAACACCGAATTCACATTTGTGAGAAGGTTTAACAGTGATGTACAATAAACTGTGGCAGATACTGTTACACCAGGTTCACAGGGGGGGAGAAAATTTAACATTAATGTACTATAGACTAAGGCAGAAACTATGAGACAGGATTCACATTTTATGAGAAAGTTTAACAATGACGTACGGTTAACTGTGTCAGATACTTTGACATCAGGTTCATTTTGGGGAGAAGGTTTAACAGTGATGTACAGTAGAGGGAGGCAGATACTGTACACCAGGCTCATTGTATTGTTCATTTATATTAATTACAACATCTAATTTATATGCTCCATTTCTTTGTGGAAACTTTCAAACATTCCATAAACTTCAATTCTAATCAGATTTTGTTCATTTAAATAGGTCACCACTAAAAGCCCAAATTGTTTGATCTTTTAAGTACACAGCACAAAATTAATTTCTTTACCTGGGTTTGGTTCAACGGCACTTCAGTCTGCTTCATTATTTTTTCAGACCCTCATTTTGTGCTTTCTGCTTTGCCCAGCCGATTCACCAATTGGACATCCAACTCTGTCCTCTCAGCTTGACCCAACGTCTCCTCTGCAAACTTAAACAAATGAAGGAGACACAAGTTAAAATTTTCACATTGGCATTTTCAAACACAAAAATCACACTGTGACTTGCAGTTTCACATCATAATCCCACTTGCTAAACTTGCAAGCAACTGCAACACATCCTACAGCTGGAAAATTGCAAGCGAACTGCTTGGTTAAAGCAAAGATTCTACCCAGTCACCCCATTAAAGGCCTCCAAGTTAAAAACAGGTAGCAACCTGAAAGTTAAATACAAAGATCTGTATCAGGAAGATGAATGGACTTTAAAAAATATTCATTTCCTCTATTGAAAGAAAACTCCTCTGGGAACACCAGGCTCTTGTTGAACATTTCCTGTTGTATTCCTCAAAATGGTTTGAATCTTAATTTCAAGCAGAGTCATTTGGTGAGATTGTTGGTCCAGAACAAACCCTGCCGACACACTCCCTTAAATACCTGCAAAGTCCTGGTTCAGCTCTGCTCCAAGCTAAAGCTATCAGAGCTTTTCTGAAGAGATAACAGACTTCAGATGCTGGTACGTTGAGTCAAAAGAACACGAATGCTTCCCTGAACAACACACCTCTCTCTGAAAATAAACAAGAACATTCCTGAATAGTAATTATTTACCTTTCTAGCACCAAACCTGGTGAACTTTATATATGTTCAATTCTGTGCACAGTATAAGAATGGCCTGCAACCAGTGAACTTGAAGGAATGAGAAGTGAGATTGGACTGTGAACCAAAGAACTTTTCTGAACTTACACAAACAGTACACACACACGTATACTTAGAATTAGAAGGGGGGGGGTAAGTTTGGTAAAGTAAGTTAAAGTAGTAAAATAGTGAAAAGTTAAAGTGTAAATCTGTGTTCATGTTGAAAGATAATTAAAATCAGCTTTCTTTAAGTCACCATTTGTCTTGGTGATTATCTATTGCTGCTGTGCTTTGGGATCCTCTGGTCTCGTAACACAGCACCAAGCTTCAGAACAACCCTCATTCTTTAGGTTATGATAATAGTCCATTAATGGGTCCCGGCATCTTTTGAAAGTTATTAATTGATTCTTCAATAATTTTTGTAAATATCAACAAGACATAACATTTCACTGTTGTGTATGTGTCATTGGACAATTCCCTTTCCATTCAATCAGGTTTAGAGTTTTGGGTGCCGTATTTGAGAAAAGATGTGTTGGTGTTGGAGAAGGTCAGAGATGATTTACTGGAATGATATCAGGAATGAAAGGTATGAGGAATAATTGTTGACTCTTCGACTGTACTAGTTGGAGTACAGAAGGATAAGGGGGACCTCAGAGGCATTTCATATGCTGGAAGGCTTGGACAGAGTACATATGGCAAAGATGTTTCCCATGGTAGGGGATTCTAGGACAGGAGAGCATAATTTCAGGATAAAAGGGTGTCAATTTAAAACAAATGTGGAAAAATTGATTTTGCCAGTTCGTCGTGAAACCCACGTGAGGTCATTGGGTGTATTTAAGGCAGAGATTGACAGGTACTTGATTAGGCAAGGAATTAAGGGTTATGGGGAGAAAGCTGGGGAGTGGGGGTGAGTGGAAGAATGGTGGAACAGACTCGATGGGCCAACTTCTGCTCCTATATCTTGTGATCTATGTCCAGCTGGAGACCTAGACAACCCTCCTCTTGTATTCCATTCTTAGAAAACAGTCTGCATCATGGTTTTATGTCATGTGAAGCCATTTCCCATTGAATTCCATGTAAAATGACCCAATGCAAATTCTGCATTGAGAGGACTACAGCTTCCAAATTTAAAAATTGTTATCAAGCAGCTCAAATGAGATTTCTTGCTTCTTTATTTGAAAGGGTTAAAATAGAATCAAATAAAATAGGAGAGGGAAAAACAGAATAATTTATATACGTGGGAATCAAAATTAATGGTTGGTGATAAAGATGCACCATTGTTGAAACATTTGATTAATATATGGAATAAAATAAATGATGAAATTGGTGTAAGTGGATGTACATCACCCAGAATGGCTTTGATTCAAAATCCTCGTATCTTTTTCAAAGGATCATCAATTTCTGGATTGCTGGTTTCGTAAGGGGATTATAAATGTTGAAGATTGTTATGAAAGGGGTCAATTAATGATATTTGAGCAACTGAGAAATAAATATCATATTACCCATCGCAATCTTTTTTGCTATTTCCAACTAAGAGCATATTTGAAGGTTAAGTTGGGACCAACCATGTTGTACTGAAATAGAAATTCCTTATAAAGAGGAATTGTTAAAAAATGTACTTCGATGATGTCCTCTTGATTACAAGTAGGAACTTTTAAATGAAGAGTTCATACATCTGGACAAATGTGGGAAATGGTTCTGAATATTGTAATTGATTGGCAAATATGGGCAGATTCATATAAGGATCTCAATGTAAGATACAAATTAGTTCAGTATAATTGTTTTTACATCAGTCATGTAGCAGATGTCAGCAAGGATTTTATCTGAAAGCTGCACCTGGAGTCAGGTGACTCAGGCAGTTGGATTTGAAAAGCTTAACAGGAAGCTGATTTCCAACAGAGATCACGTGATCCAGGGGAGTTGTATTAATTCACTTCAACTCAGCAGTCTGGAATTATTGACCAGAGATCCACACTGCAGAAATGAGGAAGGAATTCACAACTAGTTTTTTCTTCTACAGTTACTTCTTACACCAGTGAAATTGAATAGAATAAAATCAGAATTATCAGATTAATGTTTTAGGTGTGGTGAAGATGTCACAACTTTCTTGAATTCAACTTAGCTTTGTCCTCATGTGAGATCTTTTTGGGGAGAATTACAAATCTTTTGGAACAAGATACAGGAGATGTTTTTTCTGCAAAATCCAACCTTATTTGTATTAGGAAATATTGAAGGAACAAGGCCCAAATTAAAACTATATCAATTGAAATTTGTTAAATTAACATTAGCTGTGATGAGGAAATGTATTAAACTTACTTGGAAATCAGATATATTTTTGGGGATGCCAAGATGACATGCAAAAATTCAAAGTTATATTCCTTTGGAAAAAATTACATATAGCTTGAGAAATATATACTCTATGCATTTGCAAATTTGTCACCTGAATATTCAAATATTAGGCTTCAATTTATAATAATACCTTTTCCATCCCTCTAGACATGTGAGATTCTCCTCTACATTGAAAATTTGTTATTTAGATTTGGTAGATTTCTTCGCCACCGCAAACGCTGGGAAATCGGAGGACTAGTGCGGGGCACCAGAAAACAGAAAGACCACACCCCACCAACATCTGAGGAGCAGAGAATTCAATCCACAGGTCAGTGACCAAGGAAGCAGACCAGTGAGGGGTTCTGCAACTGAAGGTCCCACATAGGTGGCAGGCTGTTGGTGACTTGAGGAGAGGAACCCACGCAGGCTGTGGGCCTCTGTACAAAGCAGTCAAGGAACTAACACCAGGTTGTGGACTTCTAGAGACTGGTTCAAAACTGGCTAAAAGGGTGTCAGGTATCAGACTTGGGATACGAGTGAGTGCTAAATGGTTCCTAATTGTGTCAGAGGTTCAAAACTGGAGCTCACATTGCCAATGACTTGGATGGTCTATGAGCATTGAAAGAGAATCCACAGACCCTCAGTGACTTGGCCCAGGGTTTGGGGTGGGAGGGGTGGGGGAGCATTCAGTCTTTCTCTGACCGCAAGAGGCATTTCAGGCAATTTCTTTCAATGGTGAATCTGTCTGTCTTACAGCAAGAAAAAAGCAATTTTGTGTGATATGACACTTTTTAATTACATGACAGTAAATTGTCTCCTGAAATAGAGAGATTCAAGTTTCAAACTATTATAAACTACACTCGCCAGAGCCAACTGGATTATACCTCTTCCCACTTTTTGTTTGCAAGGACACCATTGATTTTATCACAACTCCTCTGCTGCATCTGTCCTGTGACAGATTATGTATTTTACATTGTATATAGATATGTTTTTGAAAGAGATGGATTGTAGGAGTCGTGGAGGTCACAAACAAACACAAATACTTCACAAAACAGCTCTTATTTAAAATGCAAGAGCTTTGTTGAGAGTGAGTCATTCAGGCTAATACAAAACAAGGAGACTGTTTTGCTAAATAATTTCAAAAGCAGGTGTAAATGGATTATTATTTTGAAAACAAGAGATGATTGGACTCAAAAGTTTGGGTCCAGTGCAGTCATCTAGCTGGTACCAGTTTGCTGTTCTAATAAGGACATGTGGTTTTGCAAGCAGAGAGGAGAGACCAAATAGGCTTTTTCTAAAAGAGAGAGAGAGAAAGAGAGAGAGAGAGAGAGAGAGAGAGAGAGAGAGAGAGAGAGAGAGATGGCAAGCTGGCATCTTGTTGAAACCACATTTTGAAGACGGGTTGTGAAACTTTGTTGTCCATACAAGAGGAAATGGCTGGCTAGAAATGATGTTTCACCTGAAATAAGGGAAACAAAAGGAACTCAATGGTGTCCTGCAGAAGAGATGATCATTTGGAAAACCCTGATGGTGAAAGTTTCTTTGGCAAGTCACCAAAGTGGCTGATCAGAGGGAATCAGTTTTTGTGTGTCCAATGAACAAGAAAACCCACTCTGAAACCAACATGAACCTTCCTGGAGGCTTTTAAGCACCAGAGCTTAGTGAAAATTCATAAATGTTGCATTCTGTGGACAGTATGAGAATTGATAGATATCGCTGAACTTAGAGGAGTGTCAAAGAACTTTATACACATTAAATACACCAGAACTTAGAATTAGAAGGGGGAACTGTAAGGCTATTAAGTTAATAGTGATAAATTAAAGTTTGATCCTGTTTTTTATGTTTATAGAAAATTAAAAACAACATCTGTTTAAGTATCCATTTATCTTGGTGATTTCCTATTGCTGCAAGGTTTTGGGGTCCTCTGGACCTGTAACATTCCCAAGATTAGGTCTTCTACGCCAGGACACCCAAAATGTCTTATTTCATCAATAAATGCAAATTTCACTCATATTGTCTTTAATAAAGTTTGCACCCATAATTTCCAAATCTCTTCTGCCCTTACCCCACCTCCTCTCCAACAGAACAAGGACAAGATCCCTCAGGTTTCTCACTTACCACCCATCAGCTGCCACATCTGACACGTTATCCTTGAACATTTCAAACTTCAGCATCATCCTCAAACCTGCTACATCTAAACTGCTCCACTCATATTCTTTTTTCACAGGGGCATGTATTTCTGTGACTCTCTCGATGGCACTTACCTCTCCACCCACCACCACCTGATACACTCCCCATTGAAACCGGAGAAATTGCCAAACCTGTCTCACCTCCATGCAAGGCCACAATCAGACCTTCCAGGTGAGGCAGTGTTTCATATGCATCCCATCCAACTTAATCTCCTGCATTTGGTCGAGTCAGTTGACCTCAATATCAGCAAGACCAAATACAGACTGGGTGGCCATTTTGCTAAACATCTGCACTATGTGGATCTAAACTTGAGCTTCTAGTGACCTACCATATCAAGTCTCGAACCCTTCTAGCAACATGTCTGTTGGCCCCATCCTTCCCCAGGGTGAAGGCAAACAATCTTAAAGAAAACACATTATATTCCTCCTGGGCAGCCTTAAACACTATAGCATGAAAACAAATGTTTCTAATTTAAGCAGCCACTCACCTCTGTCTGATTTCACTGTTTCCATCTCTTGATCTACTGCCCATTTGAATATAATTACTCCTTTAAGGTAGAAGAGTTGACAGTGGTGTTTTCCCCATATAGTTTGCCATTGAACAACTGGCAAAATTAAGTGGCAGTTGTTGCAAAATGAATGGTGTTATTGTTCAAAATCTGCGTATGATCGAAAGTATTTTTGGTCTGAACAGACATCTGGGCCATATGGCTATTTAAAGACAATCTGTACTTGATTGTACATCTGAAAGTCCAATGACTACTTCGATCCATTAAAGATTGTTAAACAGCAAGAATGGACAATACAATCACATGAAATTCCCATAAATACAGCACAAGTATTACTACATAAAACAATCACTCCTCCTTATTGGTCAGAAGCACCTACACTTCCCAAGGAGGCTGATGAGGTCAAGGCCAACGGCTCTCATCCTGAGATTTGCAGTTGAGTCTCCTGTCTGGCTGCATCATTGGATGGTCTAGTAGCTGTAAAGCATCAGATAGGAATGATGCAAAGAGTTGTGAGGATCACTGGGGTCTCTCTTTCTTCTGCAGATGACATTTACTGGGAGTGTTGTTCAAATAGGGCTCAAGGAATTGTAAAAAGACCGTTTCCACCCAGTGCACAGCACCTTTAATCACGTCCATCATCAAAATCAGGACTGCCAGGCTGGGGAATAGCTTCTTCCCACAGGCTGTGAGATGGATGAAAAGTATCCTGTAAATGGGATAGTTACCCTAAATATTTATATATGTAGAGGCTACTTCGATAGAGCTATGAAAGCAACACACACACACAAGGTTAGTCAACACAAGACTGCTTTATTCAGACTTTGCAGGATTCTTTTATTTACCGTGTGTCCCGGCTCCATGGGAGAAGGTGGGACATCATTATGAGTTTGCTGCCGATCCACAGAACCACAGGTTTAAATTAAGCCCTGTGAGTGTCCTGCGCTTTCCGGCAGGAGAATCCACAGATCAGTGTGCCATTCCTCGGCACGCAGCACCACGCGAGGGTGGTCAATTAAATGGATGAATATCCAGTTCTCTGTCTTATGATTTCACGCACCCGCCAAAGAACCTTGCCCACTCGGCCCACTAGACAGCTGCTACATCAATACCCCCCCAGAACTGTCGTCAGAAACTAAAACACCAGCTGCTGTTCTCCCCGCACCCCAATCAGATAGCATTAATCCCAATGGACTTTGCTTAATTATCTGATTGTCCTGTCCTTCCTTAGGACTATTTCCCTTGCTACTCACACCTCCCATACTAAAAGGTAAGTAAAATTCCTCTTACCGGGATCCAGTAGCTATTCCTAGCGCGCTTCCTTAACGTCCTCCCGTCATTTGTTCTCAATGCCTCTTCTCGGATATCACTCACTTCATCCACTGACCAGTCACCCATCGTCCGTGAGTCCAGCTGAATCAGCTGGGGTGCACCTACCCTCGTCGTTGGGCACTCTGTCAGTGGAGGGAGTGGGATCCCAGACGAGCCCCCATTTGTTAGAAACAGAAGTACCTTCACAGAAATTGCTCGAGACAAAAATTGAGAACAAAGAACATTTATTATACAACAATGCAAAGTTGGGTGCTTCCCTTTACCCTGGGAATACACACATACACTGGGGCTCACCCAACTTTTATACAGTTTATTTCAGTATAGAAGTACCTTCCCCTTACATTCTTCTGCCTCCTGGATAAGTTTGGCATTAGGCAATCCTGTCTGCCTACGTGCTGTTTCTGCGAACTTGGAGGACCAGGGGGTATCCTGTCAGTGTCCCATCATGTCATTATCCTTATTCACACCTTCCCAACCCTCAGAACTTACTAACTCTTATATGCAGAATTTGCTAATTCTGTCTAAGGCTTACTAATTACATATGCAGAACTTGCTGACTCTCTCTAAGGCTAGAAGACCCTTACCTTATTCAGACTAACTTTACTTCCTACTGTGAGAGATGAGAAAAACTGATATTGCAATATGAACATGAAGAAATGAAGAAAATAAAATTGATACCTAAGTAAATGAATGAAGCCAGTGCAAACAGCATGAGACATGGATATTAGAAGGCAGGAAGTTGACACTGTCTGAGTAAGATAAGAATCTCCTAGAGAATCAGCAAGTTCACCAACTGAAGGAGATAAGGACAGACAATTGATGATAGAAGTAGAGTTAGTCTGAACGAGATAAGGGTCGCCAAGCCCCAGATAGAAATAGCAAGGCTTGCATAAATAATTAGAAAACCTTAGACAGTATTAGCCAGTTCTACATATATAATTAGTAAGCCATACACAGATTAATCAAGTTATGCATATTTAATTAGTAAACCCTAGACAGGATTAGCGAACTCTGCATATGAAGGGACTATAGCTCTGAGAGTCGGAAAGGTGTGAATGGGGACAAGGGCAAGGTTATGAATAAGGACAATGGAGATAATCACATGAGAAGACACCGACAGGATACCCCCTGGTCCTCCAAGTGCACAGAAACAGCACGTAGGCAGGATTGCCTAATGCCAAACCTCTCCAGCAGGAGGCAGAAGAATGTAAGGGGGAGTTATTCCTATACTGAGATAAACTGTATAAAAGTTGGGTGAGCCCCAGTGTATGTATGTATTCCCAGGGTAAGGGGAAGCACCCAACTTTGCATTGTTGTATAATAAATGTTCTTTGTTCTCAATTTTTGTCTCGAGCAATTTCTTTAAAGGTACTTCTGTTTCTAACAAATGGGGACTCGTCCGGGATCACACTCCCTCCACTGACAGAGTGCCCGACGACGAGAGTAGGTGCACCCAGCTGATTCAGCTGGACTCACGGACGACGGGTGGCTGGTCAGTGGAAGAAGCGAGTGATATCCGAGAAGAGGCATTGAGAACAAACGACGGAAGGAAGCGCGCTAGAGCATTGCTACAGGAACCCGGTAAGAGGAATTTTACTTGCCTATCAGTATGGGAAGTGTGGGTAGCAAGGAAGAGAGTCCTGGTAAAGGATGTGATAATCAGATAACTACGTACAGCCCGCTTGGGTTGATGTTATCTGAGTGGGGCACGGGAAGGACCCGTGGAAAGGACAAACTGACCATGGTCAGGTATTGTTCTATAGAATGGGTTAAAAGCCCGGTTAAAGGGAGCTCCTTGTACTGGCCAAAGCTCGGATCCGAGGATGACTGGATGTGTCAAGCATTGAACATCTGGCTCTATCAAAACCAGAGAGATAATCTTGAGAGCAGGGAATATGCAGCCTGCTGGCTCAGGGGATCGTTAAAATCAATTGGTTTTGAATGAAAAAGAATGCAAGGACAAGAGAGAGGAGGAACCTTTTGTCCCTGAACCACAAAGGTGGGATGTGCTTACATTCCCTCCCTCCACCTTATGTTCCTCCTATGCCGGCTCCTATTTTTCCTCCCCTCCTATGCCCTACCCATCTGTACCTTCACCTCCTCCCCCACAGCTAGAGAAAAGAGAAGAGAATAGGAGTGGTATGATGACTCGCTCACAAAGCACTCGATTACCACCTCTGTTGACAGGAGAGAGAGGTAACTTTAATTCAGAACAGTGTGAGACTCTTCAGGAAGAAAGGGCAGAAACCTTTGATTCATTTCCCAGGGAGCAGGAACCCAGACCTAATAAGCCAGAAACCAACTGGATGAGACCACTGCGGGAAGTTCCCGTGGGAGAGGGTCTCGATTTCGTAAATGTGCCCCTGACCAGTACTGAAGTGCGTAACTTTAAGAAAGAACTGACCTCCCTGATAGAAGATCCCCAGGTATGTACCGAACAGTTAGACCAATTTTTTGAACGAAATATATATACTTGGGATGAGTTAACATCTATCTTTAAGACTCTGTTTACTTTGGATGAGCGTGGAATGATTCGCCAGGCAGGGATTAGAGTCTGGGATAAGGATCACCAAGGGGGACCAAATGCGGTACCTGGAGAAGCTAAATTCCCCTTGGCTAGACCTAATTGGGATAAAAATACCAATAATGGTCGGGTATTGATGGAAGAATACAGGGTTAATTTGATAAGAGGAATCAAGGAATCTGTCCCAAAGGGACAGAATTTCAAGAAAGCCTTTGAGGTTCCCCAAGGTCCCGAGGAGACCCCCTCTGCATTTCTGAATAGATTGCGCACGGCAATACAACAATATGGGGGTCTCGACATAGAATCCCCAGCAGGGGAACAATTGGTACTAACGGGTTTTGTTACCAACTCAGCCCCAGACATTAGAAGAAAATTACAAAAGACGGAAAATTGGCATGAGCAAGGAATTACCCAGCTTCTACAGATTGCACTAAAAGCATTTGTCCAGAGGTCTGAGGAGAAGCAGAAAGGAAAGGCGAAAATTTTAATGCAAGCAGTTAAAGGAATAGTAGATGAGTAACATGAAAAAGGCAGGGACTGTGTGCCAGCTCCTGGACGTTGGGAGAAGTGCTGGGAGTGGGAGAGTAGAGACCAGAGATAATTTCATAAATCATGACTTCCCACTTCAGTCACTGACCAATATTGATTAAAATTCATGCTAAAATTTAAATGTCATAAATGATCGTTTATCAATACTGTAGAATGAGCGAATTTAACTACCAGTTAATTCCAATTTATGAATTAAATTGTATTCAAATGTGATTTTGCACAGGGAGTACCTGAGAGTTGAGTGATGTTATAACATTTGCAGGGAGAAATGTTTGCACAAATAGGGTGAGTTCTATACATCTTAACTTTAAGTGTATGTGAGATAAAGAAAGGATCTGATGTGTAAAGTGGCTGGATCAGCCAGTTGAAGGGGGAGTGTGCATGTCCCTTTAAGTGCACTGTGGCACTTGAAACTGAGGCTCCAGGCTCCTCTCTTGCAGTTAGAGGTATGGAGCCCTATCAATAGATTTAGTACATTTCTTCTACACATTCAGCAGTCGAGGTCCGTGAGTTTAAAGATCACCCACCTCTGGAGAATAAAGATACCTCTGGTGATTCCCATAAGTTTAATCATTCATTTCTCTGGTGCATTTTCCTCCGGAGTGAAATTAATGCCTCAGCACAATTTCTCTGTATTGCCGCTGTAATTTAGTTCATGATAACTCTCCCCCCCACCCCACCCCATTCATCAGGTTTATATTTAAATCCGGTAGTGTGGAAGTTACATTGTAAATAATCACGGAGGTAAACCCTGCGCGATGGGATTTAGCTTAATGGAGAAATAAACCTGCGAACTGGTCTATGGTGCTGTGTGAGTACTGCCATAGGTGGAACATGATTTAAATTGGTGGCATAGTTCAGAACAATTGGGTGCATAAGAATAATAATATCATAAATAACTCACAGATCTTGTACCAGATGCTATTCAGTACATTTTAACTTAAGGACTGGAGAAATTGGCATGTTAGAATGAGATTGGCATGGCACCAATATTTCTTGATTCAATAATGACTCCACAAGCTCCAGGATTCATGCAGCAGAACTTTTAAGTGGAATATAATAGAAACTAGCCTGTACTTAAATGATTGTGTGTGCAATCTTCATAAGAACATCTTTTAAATTTTTTTGGTACCTGTTTTACAAACTGTTTTAAATAAGGCCAGCTCCTGTGAGCTGTGGCACAAGGCATTTTACTTAAGGCAGAACTAAAGGTTAAATATGTTTCAAGTTCTCTCGCAGGGGCTCTTGTGCTGCAATGTCTGTTATGTACTCACTCTAACAAATTGCAGGTTGGTTGCCTCATACAGACAAGCAGCTCCAACTGTATTTTAATAAGGTCTAATATATTCAAAACCCATGGAAATATGGTTTGTGTTTCATTTTACAATTTTTACACTAACACAAAGAAAAGTCAGATTGTTATTCATTTTATTAAATTGGTGATTGATTATATGTAAAAGCATGCCAACATCACCAACAGAAACCTGTCTGGGATGGCCCCTATTGTGTACTTTTGATTACAGACACTGCCGTGCGAACGAAAGAAAAAGGCTGGAGCCACATCCAACGAATTAAACCAGCGACTGAACCACAGAATAACAACATTGATAATCTACCCTCCACCTGGCGTGCAGTCCCTCTTCCTTCTGACCTGAAAGTTACACTACGCCGTGAAAAAGTGCCGTAATGTTGTTTTTACCATTTATTGTATTGTTTAATTGTTGCTTCTCCATTTCTGGGACATCACTTAATTACTCACAATGTATTAAGTCCTCCTGGGATAGGGGCAGCAGAGGTGACAATTATTTTCCTTTAGAATGTAGACAGAGCATAGATATAATGTATAGTCATAGTGGGATATGGGTTAACAAGTGATTCCAATACGGACCAGGGGAACTGAATAGCTTTAGTGGAGTGCATCTAATTTGTATCTTAGCCTACACAGGTATTAAAGACAGGAGTTTTAAAGCGATAGCACAAAGGACATGGTGGGACAAAGACAGACAGAATGGTAGTCAGGATTGTACATGTCACAGAGAGAGAGAGTTAATGCATATGCTAATGTACATAGACAGGCTTGCACTCACAAGTTGCAACACACAGGTTAAATGATAAGAAACAATCCTCCCCAGCTTGGTCTCTTCTCAAACATCCTTTGGGTCTCTCATACATTCAAAATGACAAACACCACCCCGTGAAGGGGAGCACCAGTTACAAACGACGTCAGCTGCTACAGTACCCTAAAGCTACTTGGCATTTCAATCGTTTAATCAGACTCCAAACAGCCTTCAACATCATCATCAAATGGAGATCGGTGGCCCTGGGGTTCGGAGCTGAAGAGGAACGGCAGATACGAGCCACAATTCAATGGAACCGCCTGACTCTCGACTACTCATTCGCTGCTGAAGGCAGCGTTTCTCAAAGACTTGTTCAGGACAATGCTTACAACAGTCAAGCGGTTAAAGATACTGCTTCAGGACTTCGACGAGAATCTGCCCATGCCCATGTTCAGACTTAGCAACCTCGGACTGATGTGGGATGGACTAGACTCTTTACTAAAAACTGGAGCCTGATACTCACAACCTTTATAGCAGCTGGACTCGCTACTCGCAGTTTTTAATTCATCGAACCCCTCGTCAGAACACTAAACCCCAAATAAAGTATGTTTCCCTAACTCTATCCAACGACACAGAGACTGCAATTTGGTTATTGACCAGCTGGGAAAAACAACACCTTGCACTTTACGACATCAGTAATACTGATCTAAAAGAAATGTGAGGATTGTGAGAGATGAGAAAACTGATATAAATTATGAACATGAAGGAAACTAAAATTCATACATTAATAAATGAATGTAACCAGTACAAACAGGATGAGCTTGGGAATTAGGATGCAGGAAAGCAGAGTCAGCACATTTAAGATAAGAATCTTCTAGTCTTTGTGACAAGATCAATGAGCCCACCATATGAATAAGATAAGGAAGTTGAGGTAGTCTGGATGAGATAAGGGTCTCCTAGCCCTAGACAGAAGTACCAAGTTCTACATATCAAATTAGTTAACCTTACATAGATTTACAAAGTTATACATATTAAATTAGTTAACCCTAGACAGGATTAGCGAACTCTGCATATCAAGAAACTGTGGCTCCGAGAATCAGGAAGGTGTGAATAAGGACAATAACATGAAGGGACACCAACAGGATACCCCCTGGTCCACCAAGTGCACAGAAACAGCATGTAGGCAGGATTGCCTAATGCCAACCCTCTCCAGCAGGAGGCAGAAGAATGTAAGGGGGGGGGGGTTATTCCTATACTGAGATAAACTGTATAAAAGTTGGGTGAGCCCCAGTGTATGTGTGTATTCCCAGGGTAAGGGGAAGCACCCAAATTTGCATTGTTGTTGTAATAAATGTTCTTTGTTCTCAATTTTTGTCTCGAGCAATTTCTTTAAAGGTAATTCTGTTTCTAACATTGGCGACTGCACAGAGTCCACGGGGACCAACAACTTTTGTCCCAGGGGAAAAACTGCACAGCAGTAATCAACAAAGACGGGAATACTGACCAACTGGAAGCCGGCACGACTGTGACATCACTCCTGCGACAGCAGCGGGGAGATAATAGAAGTAGAGCTGCCAGTGTAATAAAAGATTCTTTAACTTTGATTTCTTGAGTGTATGTCCTTCTTTCCACCTATCACAGTAGCGCGCACGCTCCAATTTCACATCGAATGGTCTTGCTCATCTTATATCAGGAGTCATGTGTACAGTTTCCTGTAAAATTGTAAAATGCGTGAGAAGAGCACAAAGATTGTCAGACTTGTTTCTGGGGTGTTTTTTGCGGGTGATAAGAGGAAAGTTTGAATATGGATCTCTTGGTCGTTGGAAAAATTGGAGATGACCTTACAACATTATGAGAGGACACAGCAGCACAGATCGAGAGAGGATAATGCAAAGAAGCTGAACATCAACTGTCACAATTTCCCAATAACTGATCGGCTGCTTGAACTTTAAGAAATGTCTTCAATGAAAATGTAATATCCTTGGAATTCTCTACCCTGTTGAAGGTTCATTTGAAATTGGGATCCATGGACTTATGATGAGTTTATTGTCATAAACATTCGTAGAGGGATCATATACATTGAACTTAGATGCAGATACTTTGAAAAACGTAGCAGACATTAAATTGGATGCGGTAATAAATATGAAGGAAAGATTGAGAATAAATAGTCTCCCTTGCAGTTGGGGTACAATGTATTTCTTAAGATCAGAGGAATCCTGGAGCCAGGATAAAATGATCCTGTGTTTCCCAAGGATTTGATTGAGTTGTTGGGGTAGTATGAAATGGAAGGGCGGAAGGGTCTCCTTCTTCTTCGACTGTCTGCTTTCTGTCTTGCAATGCTGATTGGGTGCGCCTGTGTTCGATCGCTCGCTGATTGGCTGCTTCAGTTGCGCGAGCCAAACATTGATTCGGTGAGGCCGCTATTGGATTAGACGCTGGAGTCGGGTTGGATTGATGGGCGGGTTCGCGGGTTGATTGGCTCTTGCTGTGAGGAGGCGGGACGTTGGCGGCGGCGTCATCTGATCGGGGTTCGTCGTGTCGCCGCGGGCTCGAATAGGAAGAAGTTGGCAGAGGAGCCGGGACCTTCCTCAGCCGCGCGGTCCAGGGAAAACGGGCGACCCGCAGCCCGCCGGGCCCCACCCGGGAGCGGCCGGTACCGGCGGGGTGTTTGGGTGGAGCCGAGGCGTCGGTGCGAGGCCTGATGACGCCGACAGGGCGAGGCCGGGGACCGTGGGGTAACTGGCAGCGGGAAGGGGCGGGGGAGGGGCAAGAAGAAATTTTGGAAGTCTGGTTGGCGCATGCGCTGTGGATTTAGGACTTGGAGTTGGATTCGCGCATGTGCAGCTGATACGCACGTGCCGACTGACGGCCACCAAGCAAAGCCTTTGCGGAAGTGACAACAGGTCGCGCATGCGCACTGAAATTAAGATGGCTGAACCCCCCAGCCTATGGACCCTGAGAAACTGAGTCACAAAGTCAATCGGCACATTTTGGGATTTACGTGTCCTGTGTCTCTGTTCTCGTTTGTCAAATCATTTGATTTAAAAATAGGCTTTAAGACTTCAGAGCTCCTCGCACAGGGGCAAAACTCCGACTTGCGTCCATTGTGGGATGTTTCGGGTTTCATTACGATCGCAAGTCGGGGAGGACCTGTCGGGGTCATTGGGTCGCTTAGGAAGGGATGGAAAACCATCTTGGACTATCCGAGTGTTGCAGAGATTTGACCTCTTTTTGCTCTTTTGGCGTGCTACAATCTCAGCGTTTATAAGGGGGAAATTCTTTCAAAATTTCATTCAACTTTATTACAGAATTCTTCCTAGATTATCTGTGTAACATTGAAGGTTATGGGTTTTCATGAACAGGGATCATGATTTTACTCATAATTTGGTGAGCCAATGGATGGGACATTTTTGCTCATGCCCCATGGGAATCGAAATAAAAATGAAGTGACAAGATTAGGAAGGTTTGTTGACCCATCTTTTTAAGGATGATTTTCATCTTGCTTGCTGAATTAAAATGTGATTTGTCAGTTCTTAATGGCAGCTGCCATATTGGCATTGCAAGGAGAGATGGGAAATGGGTCAGGTCCATGGTGGCCCCAGTAAGCAACATAGAAAGATGTCACGGGGCTGAATGTGGGTTAGGGAGGGAGAGGTTATTAATTTTTGGGAAACGTATGTGGCCACTCACCTATCAATATTTTTTATCAAATAGAAACTCCTGCTGGTAGAAGCCATTTCCTATTTTGAACAGGCCCAATGTCATTATCCAAGCAGATATTGTTAAGAGCCCAAAGGATCCCAAAACCCAGCAGCAAGAGACATTCACCAAGACAAGTGGTTTTTAAAACAGAAGTTATTTTAATCAAATTTAAACATGAAAATAGAATTAAACTTTAACTTAACTCTATACTTAACTAACCCAAATGAACCCCCTTCTAATTCTAAGCACACATGTTTGTAATGTGTTTAAATTTAAGAAAAGTTCTTTGGTTCACAGTTCAATCTCACTTCTCCTTCTTCCAAGTTCTGTGGATGCAGGCAATTCTTCTGCTGTGCACAGAATTGAACATGTACAAACTTCACCAGGTTTTGGTGCTCGAAATGTAAATGTTTTCCACTCAGGAAGGATCTTGTAGGGTTTCCAGGATTTCCACAACTGAGGTCCCTTCATTAGTCACCTCAATGTCTAGCTGATGAAACTAGCCCCATCAGGATCTTCAAGATGGTATCTTCTTTCTGCAAGCTACCTCAGAGTTCCATTCCTCTTATTCCAAACAACAGGAGTTCTTTCTTCTGCTCAAACTGTTGTTAGATAAACAAAACCCAGGTGTGACTTTCCTCTAAGCATCCTGCAGAAAAGTACTTGTTGCCATCCTGACTCCATTTCCAAACAATGGTCATTCATTTTATGACATCAGTTCGATTAACACCTACTTGTGAATGTGCAGATCATTCTCCAGAGATCTTCAATCTTTCAAATAAGATGTTTTAAAATGTATGTGTGTGTATGTATGTAACCTACTCTAAATCTTACCAAAATCCAAAATATTACCAAATTCTCCAAATATATTTATTTATTACAATATCATGTAAGTTGCATTTAAGAGACTCTAAGACAGGCATACTTGGGTGAAAGAAAAACAGGGTTGTAGCGGATGAACCATCACTGTCAGTTCACAGACTTACCTGACACGTCGCAGGCTAACAGTTTTGGGCACCAAAGTACAGTGAGTGGATCAGATGAAGCCCCTGCCTAAAGGCACGGGGCGCTAATGGCTCGGAGCTTTAACCTGCTGGTCCTGTGGACCGGAAGGTGTTCACTAATGTTCTCATTGACAGTCAGGGAATAAAAGGTCCGTGTATGTCTTCAATGACATGAGTTGACAACCTTTGTATGTATTTGCCTTTATTAAGTAGCATCTACCGCAGTAGCTGCTACAGGGTATTTTTTTTGTTAGAAATATCAAGATCAACACAACATCGTGGGCCAAAGGCCTTGTACCGTGCTGTAATATTCTGTTATTTCTGTTATTGCTTGACTTTGAATATCTGTTGTAAGCTCTGTGAGACTTCAATAATGTAGCAAATTTGCACAGCAACATTGCAGTCAAAAGTTTGTATCTCCTGGTTGACTTGAACTTTTCTCTTTTTTACACAATGTTTTATAGTTCTGGTCAGTAAGAAAAGAAATATTGTGCATGTTGAATATGTCATTATGTCTGAAAGTAACACTGGAAAAGAGTCATTAACACCAAGGTAAATAGCACCCTGAAGTGGCTGGTGCAGTTTCGTGATGGGCAGAAGTTATCCCTCAGTGGCGACAGTGATGTGAAAATGTAGGTAAATTATTTTGTTTATGATTTATACATGGAAAAATTAGCTGTTGTTTGTTCCAATTTTAGATGAGGTTGCAAAGTGGGTAAGGATAGAAAATAGTGGGGGAACAAAAACTGGGGCTTGCATTTGATGGTGTGAAAGTCAAAATGGAAACTCAGAATAAGGCTAATCTGATTAAGCAAGCCTCTGGCTCTTATACTTCCACCAGAAATGAATCTAGAATTGAATTTTGAGTCATTTACGGTGGTTAACTTCAAAGTCTGATGATTGTAAGACTAAATTAAGAGCCCTTTTGCCCCTGGCTGTGCTGAAAGATTGTTTTGTTTATTAACTAAATCTTTCTGAGAGGGAGAATAGACTGAAGCTGCTTTCCTACTCGTTGGTGATGAATCTTGTAGTAGGATTTTTCAACTAATTACAGACTCCTAATTCCTCTCCGTCCTTGGGCATTTTCTCCTGCAATTTACATCAGTTACCACCATCGAGGGATTCTCATGCAGGGTAAAGTTTCACAATCACCTCCTCCAATCATGTCAGTGCCCTCTGTGGCAGGAATCACAATGCAGAGTAAATGACAGATTGGCTGAGCACCTCCACTTTGATCACAATGGCCATCTTGGCTCATGGTCACAAGCTGTTTTAAGTTCCATTCCATTCCCACAATGACCTTTGTCTTCTGCCTCCTCCATTGTCAGGGTGAGGTCAAATCCAGAGGAACCATCTCTTATTGCATTTGTGACTCGATAGTATGCATATGGAATTTTCCAAAATCATGTAACCTGCCCACCACCTCCCCCCTCCACAGGTTTCACTCTCTCTCCTGCTGATTCACCCAGTGCCCCTCGTATTCTCCCTTCCAAACCAGACGATTGATAAATGTGGGCAGAGAAATGGCATATGGAGTTTAATTGAGACAAGTGTCTTGCTCTTCGAGAGGACTTGTAGTAGTGTTGCAAAGAGGGATCTTGGGGAGCAATTGTGAGCTCCTTGAAAGAGGCAACATAAGTGTAGGGTGTTAAAGAAAGTATTCTTCATTGAGCAGGGCATGAAGTATAAATGTGATTAGGCCACATTTTGAGTATTTTCTGCAATTCTAGTTGCTGCATGACAAAAGGAGTTCATCAGGGGCTTGCTTGGGGAAGAGCATTGGGTCTGAGGAGAGGTTGGACAAATTTGGATAGTTTTCTCTGGAGCATTGGAGGCTGAGAGATGACCAGGTTGAAATTTATCCAATTATTCTAATCATGGAGAGAGTAGATTTCTTCCACCCCTGCCCCCGTGGGAGATGTAAAAATACTATGATACCTATATTGAACATGAGAGGGGCAAATGAGAGAAGTGAGGCAGGGTTTCGCACAGTGCGGTGGGGGTCTGGCCCACGCTGCCAGGATAGTGGTGAACTCACCACGATTTAAGAGGCATTTGGTTGGGCACATGAACAAGAGGGAATGGGTGATGTGCATGGACCATGTGCTGACACATGGGATGAATTTAAATGAACATCATGGTCACCACAGACATTGTACACCAAATGGCCTATTCCTGGGCTGCTCTGTTGGGTGACGATTCATCTCTTTTCAAGGATTGTTGCCGATGGGCAGTAAACTTTTCACAGAGGTCTATCTCCAATGAATGTATTTAGAACATTTCCATGAGTTAATTCCCTGTAGAAACAGCAGTTTATCATTCAAGCTCTGTAGCCACAGCAATAATGAAAAGTTTGAAGGCCATCATTACTGAATCCATTTTAATCAGCCTTCACCTTGAGACAACAAAATCAAAATGCAACTTTTAACCTCTAGGAAAGATGGGTAATTCTTTGTACCACAGAATTATTGCTGAAAAAATATTTGGCAAATTTTGTGAATTCAGCTTCCAAAGAGTTGATGAAGAGGAGCCACAACGAGATTTTAAAAAATTAAACTCAGAACATTTATTAGAAGAAGTTCATCGCAATAAACATGTTCAGGTTCAGTAATGATTGATTCTAGAATGGTATGTGGCAGTAATGAAAGGAATGCAGGATAGATATATTCCAAGAAAAATAAATTAATGATTTGGATTGTGGTTTAAATGGTTTTGTGGCCAAATTTGCGGAGGTCACCAAGATAGGGGACAGAGTAGGAAGTGTAGAAACCGTAAAGTTGGAGAAGGATATAAACAGATTAGGAAACTGGGCAAAATGATGGCAGATGAGATTTAACACCGAGAAATGTACAGTTGTACATTTTGACAGTGGAAATAAACAGGAAGCATACTATTTGGATGGGATGAAAATTCAGACCTTGGATGTGCAAAGGGACCTGGGTGTCCTTGTGCAAGGAAACCTAAAAGTTAATGACCAGGTGAAATTGGTCATGAAGAAAGTGAATGCTATGTTGGCATTCATTTCAAGAGGAATGGTGTACAAGCGTAAAGAGGTGTTGATGAGGCTCTATGGGGCACTGGTGAGGCCTCATTTCGAGTACTGTGTGCAGTTTTGGGCTGCCTATCTGAGAAAGGATGTGATGCTTTTGGAGAGGGTGCAGAGGAGAATGACTAGGATGATTCCAAAAATGCAAAGGATAATGTACAAGGAGTGTTTGACAGCTCTAGGGTTGTATTCATTGGAGTACAGGAAATTAAAGAAGTAACGTCATGTAGACATTTTGTATATTGAAAGGTTTAGATAGGATGGATGTGGGTAAGATGGTTCCCTTGGTGGGTGAATTGAGGACAAGAAAATTAGAGGTTATCCTATAAAACAGAGATTAGGAAGAACTTGTTTTGCCAGAGGATCGTGGATCTGTGGAACCGCTGCCACATACAGTAGTGGAAGCCAGATCACTGAGTATTAAATCAAGAAATAGTTTTGTGTCAGTTTACGGAGCAGATTCGATGGGCCTGGTGGCCTGGTTCTGTTCCTTTGTCTGTGATCTTGTTCTCATTTTGGAGTGATTATTGAAGTCAACTGAGAAAAATGGAACAATTCTAGACAGTTGTTAGAATAGGTATTTATTTTGGCATCTCTATGTAAAACTCCAAAACTATCTGTCACTTTGGAGCGGTGCCTGTCCCTCCAACTCCTGAGCAACGTAGATTTGCTAATATGTCATGTGTTCATTCAGCTACAAATGATTCTCTTATTCAAATATGCCCAGAGGTCACTCGCATTTCATTTCAGCTTCACATCGTTTTGGGTGGGTTTTCTGTTGTAAATGTGGCCAGTTCCACTTTGGGAGAGAATTTCTTGTCACATTTTTCAGTGATGTATTTGACAAAATGCCATTGTGTGGACTGCAGCTCTTGAATGCAAGTGAGCTACATTTATTGTCCTTCCAATGCCATCTGCTGCCTGACAAGCCTTCAACCTGGCTCCTGCCCTTTCCAAGCCTTCCTCAAGTCTTTTCTTCGCTCGTGTCCCCATCATAATGGTGTGCAGACATGCAACAAGCCACCATATAAAGGCAGGGTCTATGAGACGCAGGCTTGTAATACCCCGGATTATCTTAAAATCTCAAAATTGGAATGGCAAGAATTGTGCCTAGCCCACAGATCTGACAGCTGCTGGGCTTCACGATTGTATGTGGTTCTGAAAAAACTAGAGATTGGCGGCCTTGCAGAGATGATCGACCCCTGACAATTCCACCATGCCTGACTGATACAATATTCCAAATTTACAAGACTTCTCAGCAAACCTCCACGACAAATTTGCATTTGCCAAAATAGATCTAGAACGTGCTTACTATTAGATTCCATTTGAGTCTTTGGATGTCACAGTGATGCTCCCATTCGGCATGTTTGTGTTTCTGAGAAAACCATTCGGTCAATGGAATGCAGCTCAGACATTCCAGTGGTTCATGGACCACGAACTCACTGTCCTTGGGTTTGTTTGGTGCTTGTGTTGATTGAGGAGATTCTGGTTGTAAGTGTGGATGAAGCGGAGCACAAGAGCCACCTTATCTCATTGTTTCTAAGGCTTGAGGAATGTGGTACCATGATCTATCCCAGGAAAGTGTTTCTGGTGTTTCTGATCTTGTATTTTTGGGAGCTAGAGTTATGCCACATGGTATTTTGCCTGATGAATGGAAAGTGCGTGAAATTTGAGAATTTCCTCCCTCTGTTACGTTTGGCCAGTTGTGATGGTTTTGAGGTATGAGGAATTTTTATTGCTGTTTCCTGGTCAATGCCACTGCACCTCTTGCTGAACGACTCAAAGGATCTGATGTCTGCTTCAAAAAGACATTATCTTTGGGAGACCATCCTGTTTATGCTTTCCATGATGTGAACACTGTTCTGACAAATGTCACTAAGGTTGTACATCAAATGCCCAAGATCTTGCTCTCTTACCACAGATGCATCTGTCAGTGCAGTGGGAGCAGTGTTCGAACAACGAGTCTGTGGGCAATTGGAACCTCCGGTGTTTTTTTTTCAGCCAAGCGGTCACCGGCTCAGGCAAGGTATAGTACATTTGGGCAAGAAGTCTTAGCTATCTATCGCGCAGTGAAACATTTCAGTTTTTTTTTTAATTTATAGTTTTGTATACAGTACAATATAATACCAGAATCGTATCCAAATGATACATTGATCAAAATAGAATAACAAATAAATGGTTGTACTATCCATAAAAGTGAGAAGAGAAGAAAAGTATAATGAAAAAAAAAACAGATCTAGGTTCAAAGCTCCTGTGATAACTATTCCCTCCCAAAAGGAAAGGCAGGACATTAAAATAATATTAAAATTAAACCAACATGTTCAACCATTAAGATTAATGAAAAGTGGTGGTGGGTTGGAGAAGTGAATACATTAGATATCCAAACCCATATCTAAATATGGTTTCCATATTTTGAATAATTTATCATACCCAGTTAATATTATACGTCACCTTTGCTAAGGGAATACAATTTTGCATTTCCCCACAATCAATTTTAAGATGGGATTCAGATTTCCATGGAATTGCTATACATCTCCTGGCCACTGTCAATGCAACTTATAAAAATAATTAATTGTTCTTTGAGAAATTGAATTAGGCTTCCAAATCATATACATTTCCCAAAAGTAAATGCTCAGGTGTTGATGGTAAACATTATTATAATTTGTTCCAAAAACTTGCCCACATCTTTCCAAAATGATGTCACCTTGAGACATGACCAGAGAGAATGTATAAACGTACCAATTTCTGTGCCACATCTAAGACATAAATTTGAAATAATTGCAATAAATTAATTGATATAGCATTAAATATAATTGATGAATAAATTTGTAATTAACTAATCTATCAAAAACATTAATTACTGTCTCAACAAATGTCAGACAAGCAAAAAGGGTCAATTTCAGTTCCCAAATGCAATTCCCATCTTTCTTTTGATTTATTCAAGTCTGGGTTTGGAGATTCCTCTTGAAATAGTAGATACAATTTTGAAATAAATTTATTTGTAATTCTCTCGTGAATCCAAATTTCCAATTCAATATTTCAGCTTTTTATTGGAAGGTCATTCTTACACAATTTGTACAGACCACCAGCCTCTTCTGCATTCTGAAAGTAGAAGCACGCATCTCTATTTGTGCAGAGAGATTTGGCACTTGGAGTTCATCCTACAATTTTCATCGGACACACAGCATATCTGAGGAAAAGCGAATGCTGTGGCTGGTGCCCTATCCAGGCGCGACATTACATCCAACAATTGCCATCGATTTCACTGCCGTGGCTCATGCACGGCACACTGATGCCGATTTCATCAGGTGAAACCAGATCAACTCTGGTCTCCATCTTCAAGATGTGACCCTGGATGAATCGAGTGAAAAGTTGGGCTGTGATTTTTTTCCCCCAACAGGAAGGACTCTGCCGTTTGTGTGGCAGCTATGTGGCAGGAGATTTTCTCTTCACAATCTATCTCTTCCTGGTAGAAGAGCATCAATCAAACTGGTTAAGGAAAATTTTATCTGGTTTCATGTTAAACAGAATGTTGGATTATGGGCAAGGACTCACTTGCTGGTTCAACGCCCTAAAGTCTCCAGGCACATGAAATTCAAGCTGGGGGATTTTGTTGTTTTATATTCCCATTTCCAGCACGTGCACCTTGTGGCTTGGAAGGTCCACTTCCGCCATCTCAGCAATGTACTTATCTGCTCACGGGTGAGGATAGGACTACCAGATGGCAGGATGTAATTCCTATCATCGGCATCTCTGCAGAGACAATTGCTTGGACTTTTGTGGATCATTGGATTCCATCTTTTGGTGTTCTGGGCACTATTACAACAGATCAAGAGTCTCAGTTCGAGTCAGCATTGGTCCGAGCTCTCACTGATCCTCTGGGCACGACCTGAATTATCGCTAAGTATTTCAGGGACAACAGCTTCTCTGAGCATTGTCATTGACAATCGAAAGCAGGTGGTGATGCATCTACATGGAGCGAATGTTTGCCCATGGTTCTCCTTTGCGTGCCTACTGCTGTTACGGCAGATCATGGATGTTTAGTGGTAGAGCTTGTCTATGGCTGTATGCTGACCTTGCCAGGTGAGTTTGTGAATCTGAGTCCAGACACAGTGCTCCATGAACAGGTCAGTTATCTTGATTGTCTTCAAGAAAATGATTTGGCAGAGAATGATTCCAACTGAAACGGTATCTTCTTATGAACCAAAGTAGCAACACCTCGAGCTTTCGAATTAAATGGAGATGAAAATCATGTCCGACCCAATCTCTTTTCAATTTCATATGTTCTTTCTCAGACAAATGAGTTTCTTGCAAAAAAGCAAGATCAACCGTCATTTTCTTTATATATGCCAATATTCACTTTCTTTCAATCGGATTATTGTCCTTTAACATTAAAGTTCACAAAATTGAAATGAGCCAAAACTTAATTTCCTCCTGAGATTGACACTTAACACAGCAATTACAATTATATATCTATAAAAAAACCCAAACCCCTCTTTTCAAAGAAAATCCTGTAAAAAAACCTACGAGTATAAGAGTCGGATCCCCCTCTGTGGACCAGGTGCAGCTAATACCACAAGTGGTAGATGGCTTTAGAAGTAGTCCAGTGAACCACCACCCCCCAACCGAACATTAAAACCCATCAGTCATCCCAGTGATAACACCCACATTGAGCTTGAGCTCCATCTTCAACATCACTCACCAATTCTGATTCCAACTTCTTTTCCCCATACCCATCCCAATCTTATCCTCGGACATTTTCCCCATTGATTCCTTCAAATCTGGGAAGGAATTCACAAAAGTTAATGCACCATAAGGACTCTCAAAACATTGAGACTGATCTGGCCCATAAAGTAAAGTAAACTTATACCCTTTCTTCCACAGAACTGCTTTGGCCAGATTAATCTCTTTCCGTCACTTAATAATCTCCTGACTTAAATCAGCATAAAATAAAACCATATTGCCTTGAACCATCGTAGGGCTTTGATCAAGGCGAGCTTTCTGAACCGCAAGACGCAAATTCATTTCTCTATCCTGATATCACAAACATCTTAAAAGAACCGCTCTTGGCATTTGACCCGGAAAAGATTTTCTCCTTAACGCCCTCTGAGCCCGATCTAAAAAGACTCGACTCCCAACATCTCTGGAATCCATTTCCAAAAATAATTTTACAGGATCTGAATCTTCAATATCTTCCAGCAGACCAACTATCTTAATATTATTACGACAACTTTGATTTTCCAACGAATCAATGTTTTGTAACAAATCTCTCTTCTGGACATCCCAGCCTGTAAATAAATCCTCACTATGATCCATTCTCTCTGCATAATGGTCCACACGGTCCTTACAGTCAATAAAAACTTCTTCTATCCTCTTAAATTGATCTTGTCCAATGTCCACTGCTGTTAAACTCTTATTAATATCAACTTCAATAGATGTAATTTCTTCACACATACCAGCCATTTATTTCCTTCATACCAGCAAATTGATCATTTAAAGTTTCAAAACCTTAGTTCACAGAAGACATCATATTTTCATTTTGATGGATCAGTTCTGTAGAGGGGCCTTGAAGTCTGGGGAAGGTATCTGGTGAAACAACAGCTTTCATTGGAGAAGGAGATGTTCTTCAAGCCTTAGGCCTCCCTTCATTGAGTCCAATTGCAGCAAGTAGTCATTCTTGCTCTTCTTCTTCTTGAACCTCTGAGTTGTCCTCCTCCACCTCTTCTCTTCCACATCATACCTGGCAGCCGGACTGTAGATCGGATCCAGAATTTCCTGCAAGTGAGAACATCTCCAGATGCTCCGCTGCATACAGGCAGTCCCCTTCCCAGTATCTAGAGCTCACATTCGGGCATTCACCCCCCACTCTCCTTAGTCAAGCCCGGCTCGTGTCGAATTACTTACTTGCACTCCTCCTGGCCCGGCCAAAAATCTTGGCGCCATCTTTCATCTCCGGATGTGCAGAGGTTGCAGACATTTGCTCCCGACTTGCACGTTGAGGATTCAGATCCATGTCTAACTTGTCCTGAAATTCCTTCTGGAAGGTCGTCCTTGCTTCTTCTGCACTTTTCACAGGTTGACAACCTAGGTTTTTTCGAAGTTGCTTGTAATGAAATGGTATTGTATGTACTGACCAGTACAGGCACGGGCTGGCACCCCCCACCCCCGCCTCCTGATGACATCCTCTCCTGGACTCCTCCCTGGACTCCTCCCCTGTGATCCAGGCCTTCACTTTCCTCACTTGAACCCGGGCCTGCAGTCTTGTGTGTAATAAAGCCTATCGTTCCCCTCAGTCTTTGTCTCTGTGATAATTTGGGGCAACTGATCGTGCCCAACACTGTTTTTTTTCCTTTCTTCATTTCCAGAATTCTACAGTAGAAAATTATTGTTCAAAACATTGATAAAGTCAAACAAGACATTACAGTTCGAGTATTGAACAGTTCAGTCAGGGAGAGGTGCCTTCGAACTTCTTTTTCCTACGCCATCTTGCCACACCACCCCCCCCCTCAGCTGACTCTTTGAACACCATCCAATCCATGGACTCTAGGCAGACCTGCAGCTGTCTTCCCTCCCGTGACCACCTTCTGGTTGTCCTGATCTCGTAAGGGTTGTGAGCAATTTTAGGCCCCATTTCTAAGAGAGGATGTGATGGCCCAGAGGTGGTTTACAAGAATGATCCTGGGGATGAGAGGAATAATGTTTGAGGAGCATTTGATGGTTCTGGGCCTGGACTCGCCCGAGTTTAGAAGGATGAGGCAGGACCTCATTGAAATCTGATGAATAGTGAAAGGGCTGGATAGCGAGGATTTTGCCAGTAGTGGGAGAGTTTAGGATCAGTGGGCACAAACTCATAATAAAAGGATGTCTGCTTAAAACGGAGATGGAGAAATCTTTTCATCTAGAGCAGTGATTTTCAAACTCCTCCTCCACACCCCCACCCCCTGTATCATATTCCACTAAATCCCTTTGCCAGAAGTGCTCTGTTAGTAAGGAATTACTTAATGAGCTATGTGATTGGGGAAAAAATTTTGAAAACCACTGTTTTAATCGTATGACATTGACTTGTTCTGTGCGTGGTTTCATAACTCCAGAGGAAATGGGCCAATGACAATTTTTCTCAAGCAAAATATTTCCTTCACAATTGGGTCCACTGCAGTCTTTCTCAGCCTTTTTTCTCATTCATATAACACTTTAAGCAATCTCTTACTCATTTTTCGACTCTCCAATTAATAAAGTCCCAACCTGTTCAACCTTTCCCTGGAGCTCAACTCAGGAAGACCTGGCAGCGTCCGAGTAAATCTTCTCTGCACTCTTTCAATCTTACTAATACCCTTCCTATAGCTAGGTGACCAGAACTGCACACAATACTCCAAATTTGGCCTCACCAACATCTTATACAACCTCACCATAACTTCCCAACTCCTATTTTTAACATTTTAATTAATGAAGGCCAAGATGACAAAAGCTGTCTTTAGAACCTTGTCTTCCTGTGACACCACTTTCATGGAATTATGTAACTGTGTTTTATCTCTTGCTACCAATTTCTATAACTTGCTGTTCAATTTCATATCGTTGGCTTTTGGATTATTTTATTGTGTCCCTTGACCTAGAGAGTTCTGGCAGAGCAAAGGAATTTTGTTTTCTTTTGTCAGGTCAAATTTTGTCACATTGATCCAAAAACAAGTATTTTCACCATTCCTTCATTTCAGATTCTCTGCAGCTGTCGTATTGTACCTCACAGTGACGGCATTGTGTTTGTCTTGTTTATCCTTTACCCCTCCATCCAGACAGATGTGTTGATCAATGAGTGGACTCCACTCATCCAGCACCACTGCCATTTCTGCTGCTCAGGCTTTTCATTCCACGTAATCAATTTGTTATTTCCCTCTCTTCTTTTTCTCAGCAAAGAGAATCAGGTTTATTTGATCATCTTTCTGAATCTCAGTGAAAGGTTATCGACCTGAAGGTTTTAACTCCGATATTTTTCAAGTAGATAACCTGCTGAGTATTTCCAGCATTGAGTTTTTATTTTACTGCCTTGGTGTATTACTGAGTGCTTTGAATGGGAGAAGAAATGTGGTTTGTGTTAAGTAAAGATGTCTAGATTATGGGGTGGATTTAGAAAAATAGACGTAAAAGTGGAGGGTTCATGGAAATAGTTGATACATCTTTTCGATATTTGGAGTCTCCTGCCGGAAAGCGTGGGATACTCACGGGGCTTAATTCAAACCCGCTGGCAGCAAACTCTTAATGATGTCCCACCTTGTCCCATGGAGCCCAGCACATATAACCATATGACAGTTTACAGCACAGAAACAGGTCATATTGGCCCTTCTAGTCTGTGCCAGTTCACATGAACAACTCCACTAGTTTTCCCCTCCAACACTCTGCCCTTATCCCTCCAACCCCCTCATATCCATGTACACATCCAACATTCTCTTAAATGACAGAAAGGACCCTGCCGCAATGATCTCTTCTGGAAGATCATTCCATTCTGCCACCACTCTCTGAGTGAAGAAACATCCTCTAACATTCCTCCTAAAGTTTTGCACCCTTACCTTGAACTCATGCCCTCTTATTCCAACCTCCCCTGCCCTCAGGGGAAAGAGTCTACTCACGTCCAGTCTATCTATTCCTTTCATAATTTGAATACCTCTATCATAACCCCCTTCATCCGTCTACGTTTGAATGAATAAAGGCGCTGTCTCCTTAATCTTTCTCTGTACTCTAGATGTTGTAAGCCATGTAACATTTTTGTAAATCTTTTCTGCACCCTCTCCACGTTATCTATTTCCTCCTCTATTGGAGACCAGAACTGAAAACAATTCTCCAAACCTGGCCTCACCAATGCCTTAAACAGTTGCAGCATCACTTTCCAGCTATACTCTAGTCTATGCTATGATTTATGAAGGCCAGCAGACCATATCTCAGGATAAGATATTGGACCAATGTTTCCTGCATCTTGGAGGAAACACCTTATTGACCAGAGACACAGCTTATCTCATCCATCCATCAGAGCATCTGTCAAGCTCATGTCAAATAAATATGTATAGCATGGACTGAGAAAAGGTGTCGAGCAATGGGTTTGCACATGTACCTCCTGCCAGACTGCCAAAATTCAGTGCCACACTAAGGTACCTCTTCAACATTTCCCGACGATATGCAGGCAGTTAGAACACGTGCATGTGGACCTGGTTGGACCATTGCCAGAATCTCAAAACATGAGATACATTCTAACAGTTGTAGAACATTTCACGTGCTGGCCAGAGGCCGTCCCGTTGCCATCCAGTGACACTGAGACAAGGGCCAGAGCATTCATCGTCAATTGGATTTGGTTTTCCCACATTAATTCTGTCCGCAGAACACAATTCACCCTCATTCCCACTGGCAACTGAAGTCCACTTTTAAGGCCCGACTCACTGGTCCCATTTAGGTTGATGAGTTGCCATGCATTCTTTTGGGAGTGCACACAGCTCCAAAGTAAGATATGTCTGCATTTTCCGCAGAGATGCTTTATGGTCTGGTCCTTACAGTTTCATGGGACATTGATTTCACAACCAATTCTGATCTGAACATCCTTCAGCAGCTTCGACATGGTATCACGATCAGCAAAGCTTTTCCTACCCACTGGCTTGGATCCCCTTAACAGAATGTGCCCCACCACTCCTGGACGGTGATTTTGTTTTTTTGCGCAGACAGGACCAAGGAATGCTGTTACAACGACCGTATGAGGACCTTTTCTGCATGGTGAAGAAGGATGGGTTTGAGTATACTTTGGACATTGGGGGACATTCGCAGCTGTTTAGTTTGGACAGACACAAGCCTGCCCATGTGGATCCCGCTTCACCCATTCAGTGCCTCCAGCCCAGACGATGAGGGTGTCCACCTAAGGTGCATGCAGCTGGTGTTTTACTTTCTGGTGACGGTTCTGGGGGGTGTAGCAGCTGTGTAGCGGGCCGAGTGGGCAAGTTTCTTTGGCGGGCACATGAAATCATAAGGCAGACAGCTGGGAACTCATCCATTTAATTGACCACATGCACGTGGTGCTGCGTGCCAAGGAACAGCACGTTGGTCTGTGATTTCTCCTGCCGGAAGGTGCGGGACTCTCACAGGGCCCGTGGATCTGCAGCAAACACATAATGATGTCCCACCTTGACCCATGGAGCACAGGACACGCTGTAAATAGAAGAAGCCTGTAAAGACTGAATAAAGCAATCTTGTGTTGATTAAACTGGTATGTGTGTGTGTGTGTGTGTGTGTTGCTTTAATAGCTCTGTCGAAGTAGTCGCTACATATATAAATATTTGGAGGATTATTGCACTTAGAGGATACTTTTCATCCATCTCACAGCCTGTGGGAAGAAGCTATTCCCCAGCCTGTAAGTCCTGATTTTGATGATGGACGTGGTGAAAGATGCTGTTCACTAGATCAAAATTGTCTTTGTACTATTCCTTGAGCCCGATTTGAACAACACTCCCAGTAAATGTCATCTACAGAAAAAGGGAGACCCCAGTGATCCTCATTACTCTGCATCATTCCTGTCTGATGCTTTACAGCAACTAGACCATCCAATGGTGCAGCCAGACAGTAGACTCAACTGCGCTCCTGTAAAATCTCGGCATGAGAACCGTTGGCCTTGACCTCCTCAGCCTCCTTGGGAAATGTAGGCCCTTCCTGACCAATAAGGAGATGTGATTGTTTTGTGTATTAATTCGTGTGCTGTATGGATGGGAATTTTATGTGATTGTATTGTCTATTCTTGCTCTTCAACAATTTTTAGTGGATAGAAAAAGCGCAAATCTAAATAGGTCATATGCATTAAATGGTAGACTATTGAGATGTGCAGAACAACAAAGGGATGTAGGAGTGATGGTAAATAGTTCCCTCAAGGCTGATACTCAGGTAGATGGTGTGGTGAAGAAGGCATTTGCAATGTTGGCCTTCATAAATCGGAGTATTGAATTCAAGAGTAGGAAGGTTACGATGAAATTGTACAAGGCATTGGTGAGGCCAAATTTGGAGTTCTGTGTACAGTTTTGGTCACCAAATTATAGGAAAGATATAAACAAAATAGAGAGAGTGCAGAGAAGGTTCACAAGAATGTTGACAGGATTTCAAGGTTTGAGTTACAGGGAAAGGTTGTGCAGACTGGGGCTTTTTTCTCTGGAGCGTAGAAGATTGAGAGGGGACTTGATAGAGGTGTTTTAAGATTTTAAAAGGGACAGACAGAGTAGATGTGGATAGGCTTTTTCAATTAAGAGTGGGGGAGATTCAAACTGGAGGGCATGGTTTAAGATTGAAGGGGTAAAATTATAAAGGGAACATGAGGGGAAATTTCTTTACGCAAAGGGTGGTAGGGATGTGGAATGAGCTTCCGGCAGACGTAGTTGAGGCGGGATCATTGGTTACATTTAAGTATAGAATGGATAGTTACATGAAGAGGAGAGGACTGGAGGGGTATGGACTGGGTGTTGGTCAGTGGGAGTAAGAGGGTGGGAATTTGTTATGGCACTAGTTGGGCCGAACTGGCCTGTTCTGTGCTCTAAGTGGTTATATTGTACCTTAGGATGTACAATCATGTACAGATTGTCTTTAAATAGTCATTTGGCCCAGATGTCTATTCAGTCCAAGAATACTTTCGGTTACAGGCTGATTTTGAACAATAACTCCATTGATTCTTAAACAAACATCGTTTTTAGTTTTCTTTAAACAAAAAAAAAATCAGGATCAAACTTTAACTTATCACTATTAACAGTCTTCCATTACCACCATCTAATTTTAAGTGCAGGTGTATTTAATGTGCATAAAATTCTTTGACACAACTCCAAGTTCACCGGTGTCTATCAATTCTTATACTGTGCACAGAATTCAACATTTATGAATTTGCACCAAGCTCTGGTGCTTAAAAGTAAATGTGTACCCTCCAGTAAGGCTCTTATTGGTTTCAGAGAGGGATTGCTTGCTCATTGGACACACATAAACTAATTCCCTCTGATCAGCCACTTTGGTGTCTTGCCAAAGAAACTTGACCCATCAGGGTTTTCCAAATGATAACCTCTTCTGCAGGTCACCATAGAGTTCCTTTTGTTTCCCTTTTTTCAAGTGAAACATCATTTCTATCCAGCTATTTCTTCATATGGACAACAAAGTTTTTCAACATGCTGAACTGAGAACTAACACCCCGTCTTCAAAACAAGATGCCAGCTTGCCATCTCTCTCTCTCTCTCTCTCTCTCTCTCTCTCTCTCTCTCTCTCTCTCTCTTAGAAAAAGCCTATTTGGTCTCTCCTCTCTGCTTGCAAAACCACATGAACTTCCTAGAACAGCAAGCTGGAACCAGCCAGATTACTGCACCAGACCCAAACTTCTGAGTCCATTCATCTGTTCCTTTAAAAGCAATAATCAATTTACACCTGCTTTTGAAATTCTTTAGTAAAACGGTCTCCTTGTTTTGTCTTTGAAAAGGCTCTTGGTGCCTGAATGACTCACTCTCAGCCAAGCTCTTGCATTTTAAATAAGAGCTGTATTGTGAAGTGTATGTGTTTGTTTGTGACCTAAACGACTCCTCCAATCCATCTCTTTCAAAAACATCTCTATATACAATATAAAATATATAATCTGTCATAGGACAGACGCAGCAGAGGAGTTGTGATAATATCAACGGTGTTCTTGCAAAAATAAAAAGTGGGAAGAGGTATAATCTGGTGAGTAGAGTTTGTAATAGTTTGAAACTTGATCATCTCTCTGTATTTCAGGAGACAATTTACTGTCATGTAATTAAAAAGTGTCATATCACACAAAATTGCTTTTTTCCTGCTGTAAGACAGACAGACTCACCTCTGGCAGAAATTGCCTGAAATGCCTCTTGCACCCACCATCCCCTGCCACCCTGAACCCTGGGACAAGTCACTGAGGGTCTGTGGATTCTCTTTCAATGCTCACAGACCATCCAAGTCATTGGCAATGTGAGCTCCAGTTTTGAACCTCTGACGTAATTAGGAACCATTTAGCACTCACTCATATCCAAGGTCTGATACCTGACATCCTTTTAGCCAGTTCTGACCCACTTTAGCAATCCACTGCCTGGTGTGAGTTCCTTGATTGCTTTGTCCAGAAGCCCGCAGCCTGTGTGGGTTCCTCTCCTCAAGTCACCAACAGCCTGCCACCTATGTGGGTCTTTCAGTTGCAGAACCCCTCACTGGTCTGCTTCCTTGGTCACTGACCCATGGATTGAATCCTCTGCTTCTGAGATGTTGGTGGGGTGTGGTCTTTCTGTTTTATGGTGCCCTGCACTAGTCCTCCACTTCCACAGAGTTCGCGGTGGTGAGGAAATCTAACAAATCTAAATAAAAGATTTTGAACTTAGAGGAGAATCTCACATGTCTAGAGGGATGGAAAGGGCATTATTACAAATTGAAGCCTAATATGTGAATATTCAGTTGCAAAATTTGCAAAAGCATAGAGTATATATTTCTCAAGCTATATTTAATTCTTTCCAAAGGAATACAACTTTGAATATTTGCATGTCATCTTGGCATCCCTAAAAAAAAATCTATATATATCTGATTTCCAAGTAAATGCAATACATGTCCTCATCACCGCTAATGTTAATTTAACAAATTTCAATTTATATATTTAATAGATTTAATTTGGGCCTGGTTCCTTCAATATTTCCTAATAAAATAAAGGTCAGATTCTGCGGAAAAACATATCCTATAACTTGTTCCATTAATATTGTCATTCTCCTCAAAAAGATCTTGCATTAGGACAAAGATAAGTTGAATGCAAGAAAGTTGCAACATCTTCAACACACCTAAAACATTGATCTGATAATTCTGATTTTATTCTATTCAATTTCACTGGTGTAAGAAGTAACTGTAGAAGAAAAACTAGTTGTGAATTCCTTCCTCACTGCTGCCGTGTGGAACTCTGGTCAATAGTTCCAGACTGCTGAGTTGAAGTGAATTAATACATCTCCCCTGGATCACATGATCTCTATTGCCAAATCATCTTCCTGTAGAGCTTTTCAAATCCAACAACCTGAGTCACCTGACTCCAGGGGCAGCTTTCAGATAAAATCCTTTCTGACATCTGCTACATGACTGATGTCAAAACAATTATACTGAACTAATTTGTATATTACATTGAGATCCTTATATGAATCTGCCCATATTTGCCAATCAATTACAATATTCAGATCCATTTCCCACCTTTGTCTCAACTTATGAACTCCTTATTTTAAAGTTCCTACTTGTAATAAAGAGGACATCATCAAATAATTGTTTTTAACAATTCCTCTTATAAGGAATTTCTATTTCAGTACAACATAGTTGGTCCTAACTTATCCTTCAAATATGCTCTAAGTTGGAAATAGCAAAAAGATTGTGATGAGGTATACGATATTTATTTCTCATTTGCTCAAATGACATTAATTGACCCCTTTCATAACAATCTTCAACATTTATAATCCCCTTATGAAACCAGCTATCCAGAAATTGATGATCCTTTAAAAAAGATACGAGGATTTTGAATCAAAGCCATTCTGGGTGATGTACATCCACTTACAACAATTACATCATTTATTTTATTCCATATATTAATCAAATGTTTCAACAATTGTGTATCTTTATCACCAACCATTAATTTTGATTCCCACGTATATAAATTCTTCTGCTTTTCCCTCTCCTATTTTATTTGATTCTATTTTAACCCTTTCAAAAAAAGAAGCAAGAAATCTCATTTGAGCTGCTTCATAACAATTTTTAAAATGAGGAAGCTGCAGTCCTCTCAATGCAGAATTTGCATTGGGTTACTTGTAACGTGGGATTCAATCGGAAATGGGTTCACGTGACATAAAACCACGATGCAGCATGTTTTCTAAGAATGGGATGCAAGAGGAGGGTTGACGAGGTCTCCAGCAGGATATAGATCACAAGATATAGGAGCAGAAGTAGGCCCGTCGAGTCTGTTCCACCATTCTTCCACTCACCCCCACTCCTCAACTTTCTCCCAATAACCCTTGATTCCTTGTCAATCTCTGCCTTAAATACACCCAATGACCTCACGTGGGTTTCACGACCCATTGACAAAATCAATTTTTCCACATTTGTTTTAAATTGACACCCTTTTATCCTGAAATTATGCTCTCCTGTCCTAGAATCCCCTACCATCGGAAATAATCTTTGCCATATGTACTCTGCCCAGTCCATCTAGCATTTGAAATGCCTCTGAGGTCCCCCTTATCCTTCTGTACTCCAACTAGTACAGTCAAAGAGTCGACAATTGTTCCTCATACACTAACCCTTTCATTCCTGATATCATTCCAGTAAATCATCTCTGAGCTTCTCCAACACCAGCACATCTTTTCTCAAATACGGCACCCAAAACTCTAAACCTGATTGAATGGAAAGGCAATTCTCCAACGACACAAACACAACAGTTACATGATATTATGTCTTGTGGATATTTACCACTCAGGAAGGTTCTTGTTGATTTTCAGATAGAGGTTTGTTGTTCAGGCAAGCATTAGTGTTTTTGTGACTCAACGTACCAGCATCTGAAGTCCGTTTTCTCTTCAGAAAAGCTTGATAGCTTAACCATGGAGCAGAGCTGAGCCACGACTTTGCAGGTATTTAAGGGAGTGTGTGGGCAGGGTTTGTGCTGGACCAACAATCTCACCAAATGACTCTGCTTGAAATCAAGATTCAAACTATTTTGAGGAATACAACAGGAATTGTTCAACAAGAGCCTGGTGTTCCCTGAGGAGTTTTCTTTCAATAGTGGAAATTATTTTTTTTTAAAGCCCGTTAATCTTCCTGATACAGATCTTTGTATTTAACTTTCAGGTTGCTATCTGTTGTTAACTTGGAGGCCTTTAATGGGGTGACTGGGTGGAATCTTTGCTTTAACCAAGCAGTTCTCTTGCAATTTTCCAGCTGTAGGATGCGGTGCAGTTGCTTGCAACTTTAGCAAGTGGGATGATGATGTGAAACTGCAAGTCACAGCGTCATTTTTGTTTTTGAAAATGCCAAGGTGAAAATTTTAACGTTAGTCTTCTTGGTTTGCTTAAGTTTACAGAGGAGATGTTGGGTCAAGCTGAGAAGACAGAGTTGGATGCCCATTTGGCGAATCGGCTGAGCAAAGCAGAAAGCACAAAACGAGGGGCTGAAAAATTAATGAAGCAAACTGAAGTGCCGTTGAACCCAAACCCAGGTAAAGAAATTAATTTGAGCAGCAATACTTAAGAGATCAAACGATTTGGGCTTTTAGTGGTGTCCTATTTAAATGAACAAAATCTGATTAGAATAGAAGTTTATCTAATGTTTGGAAGTTGCCACAAAAAAATGGAGCATATAAATTAGATGTTGTAATTAAGATAAATGAACAATACAATGAGCCTGGTGTCACAGCATCTGCTTCAGTCTACAGTACATCACCATTAAACCTGATCCCCACTTTACTCCTGGTGTCAAATTATCTACCTCAACATACCGTAAATCACTGTTAAACCTTCTCCCCCTGTGAACCTGGTGTCACAGTATCTGATGCAGTTCATAGTATATCACTGTTAAACCTCACAAATGTGAATCCTACGATAAAATAATGCACCCCTTCTAAGTCTCACAGTATTCTAATCCCCACCTATTTAAAAAATTCCAAAAAAGAGAGAAAAATCAATCCCAAAACAAGCTACTCAAAAGTAGTAGCCCCCTAAAAATTTGGGTGTGGTAAAGTCCACAAGTGGCAGGTGACTAAAGGACTCAGTGTCACCCACCCCCAGTCAGACTTTCACAAAGTACTGAAACAAAAACATTCAACCCAGTGATTCCAGTCCCACTGATTGTTCCGGATCTTCAATATCGAGAAGACTTTGTGTCAATTCAACTTTTTTCCCATTCTTTCCATATTTTCCAATCTTCCCATTTCCATTCCCATTGAGCTTTCCCTTCGGTGACAATGGTGACGATCGCCCATTTCCTCGTACATCTGGCAATGAATTAGCAAATATTAAAGCATCGTGGTCATTCTCAAAAAACTGAGATTGAAAATTCCCATAAAAATCTTTCAATACTGCCGCATAACGAAAAGCAAATTTATATCCCTTTCGCCACAATACTTCTTAGGCTGAATTAAATTCTCGGTCTCTTCTGATAATTTCTTGACTCAGATCTGCATTAAAAAAAACCCTATTATTTTGAACCATCAGTGGATCCTGATTTTGCTGTGTTTTCTGCACCACCAATCGGAGGATCATCTCTCTGTCTTGATATTTAAAAGAGCGAATCAAAACTGCTCGTGGAAATTGGCCTGGAAACGGTTTCTTCCTTAACGCTCTGTTCGCTCGATCTAATTCCAGTCCATCTGGAATAAATTACCTGCCCTACACTTCTGGGATCCATTTCTTCAAAACCTACATCGGATCCGAACCTTGCATATCTTCCGGAAGACCTACTATCTTAACATTATTTCTACGACATTGGTTTTCTAATGAGCCAAACTTCTTCAATAATTCCTTCTTCTGAATCCCCCAATCTACAAAAGGATCTTCCACTATTTCCATTTTTTCTCTATTATGCTCCATTTCACTCTTGCATTCAAGAAAGCCTCCTCAATCTTTTTAAAATGATCTTGCACAGTATCCACTGATCGTGTCCATCTCGTAACATCACTCTTAACTACATTAATATCTTGCTTCATATAAGTTATTTCTTCACACACAGTGTTCATTTTAGTTTTCATTTCTGAAAATCCTTGAGTCATCTGATGAGTCATCTGCATTGATATATTTGCCATATCTTCCATGAGCTGAGCAATCCCTTCCTGAATTGGAAACACAGAATCCAGTCCAGGATCCATCACCTCCATTTGAGGCTGACCTTCTTTTGCCGCAGTCCCCAGTTCTTCAAATTCTAATGAAATTGAGCATCTTCTTCCTCCATAGCAATAGGTCCTCTTCCGGTGCTGCTGTGGGTCTGGACACCCGACAACAGTGTGCCGACCTCGTCAGTTCACCGTCGATCAGGCTCCCCCACAGTCCACACCTTCTCCAAAGGTTTGTGGACCCTCGACACACTGTGCATGCCCGGTAGGGCCACCGACTACGCAGTGCGTCTTCTGATGCTACACTGTACCTCTCCTGACCACCAGGCAATGCTGCACGCTTATGTGCCTGTCCTCGCTCAGCTGGCCCGCCCTCACGCCTGTGTTCATGAGTGCACGAGTCAAAACCGCTGAACTCATCGCTGAGCTGGTGCCATCTTGCGATAGCGCAAGTGGTGCCGACGAAATACTTCGCCGGGCAGGAATCCTCTGAGGCTTGGAGACGCCAGTCAACGACTCCGTTGCTTCAAGTTGAACTCGGCCATAATTCTTCAACACTTTTGTAAGGTAATTTCTTCTGGAACTGAGTTTTCGATTTTTTCACATTTGCAGCCATTTTGATCCTCCACTATTCCAAAGTCTATAAACAGTATTTTTAATCACTTTTACAACTTTTAATATCGAGCATTTAATAGTCTAACTGGGGAAGGGTGGAACCACACGTCTACCCTCTGCACCATCTTGTCACAGTATCTGACACAGTTTATAGTAAATCACTGTTAAACCTTCACATTACTGTGAATGGTGACTCTCAGTTTCTGCCTCAATCTACCGTTCATCAACGTTAAACCTTCTCCCCCTGTTAACTTCGTGTTAAAGTATCAGCCTAAGTTTACCACACATCATCATTAAACCTTCTCCCCATTGGGAGACTGGTTTTACTGTATCTGCCACAGTTTATCGTACATCACTATTATACCTTCTCACTACTGTGAACTCGGTGTTACAGAGCCTGCCACTCTACCGCACATCACCAGTAAACCTTCTCCTCAATGTGAGCCTGGTGGTACTGTATCTGCCACAGTTTAGTGTACATCATCATTAAAAATTCTCCCCAATATGAAGCTGGTGTCATCGTATTCAGCAAAGGTTATCGTACAACTCTGTTCAACATTTTCCCCACTATGAACCCGGTGTCACAGTAACTGCCTCAGTTTCCCATACAACACCAATAAAGCTTTTTTTCCCCACTCTGAGCCCAGTATCAATGTATCTACGTAGTCTCCTGTACATCACCATTAACCTCCACCCACAGTGAACCAGATTTCACAGTATCTGCCTCAGTTTATTATACATCATTTTAAAACCTTCTTACTACTGTAAACCTGGAGTCACAGATTCTGCATTATTCTACCATACTTCTCTGTTAAACCTTCTCAGTACTGTGAACACAGTGTCTCAGTATCTGCCAAGGTCGTCGACTGTACATCTCCGTTAAATATTCTCCCAACTGTGAACCTGGGGTCATAGTGTCTGATACAATTTATCGTACATTACTGTTAAACCCGCCAGATAAGCTCCAGATAACGAAAGAGGAGTTCTCGCATCTGCAGGAACTGGGGATCATTCGTCGCTCTGACAGCCCTGGGGCTCACCGCTACACCTGGTCCCAAAAGCCTCCGATGGCTGGCACCCCTGCGGAGATTATCGACGGCTTAATGATATGACAGTATCTGACCGTTACCCCATCCCTCACATTCAGGACTTTATGGCCAATCTGCATGATATGAGAGTATTCTCCAAGGTCAATCTGGTGTGCGTGTATCATCAAATCCCATTGCACCCCGAGGACATCCCCAAAACGGCCATCATCACACCCTTCGGTTTGTTCGAATTTTTATGCATGCCTTTCAGGCTCAAGAACACCCCCAGACCTTCCAGCAGCTCATGGATACAGTGCGCAGGGATTTGAATTTTGTGTTCATTTATCTGGATGACATTCTTGTCGCCAGCAGAGACTGGGCACAACACAAGTCTCACCTGCACACCCTCTTCTCCCGACTGGCTGAATTCAGCCTAATGATCAGCCCGGCCAAATACCAGTTTTGTGCAGAAGAAAATTTGGATGGGATGAAACTAATCCAGAATCCATTGCACAAGATTGGAAAAATTAGATTGAGCGTCTTCAAATACTTGGAAGTTTTGAAGTCAACAGACTTTGGAGTGGCCACATTTGCTCAGTTACACCATTTTTCTGATGTAAGTGAAGGTGGTTTTGATCCTGTCAGTTACTGAGTCCTGTGAAATAACCAAGTGTGAGTAGATGGTGGATTTGTAATGGGAAAAGCCAGAGTGGCTCCATTAAAGTCAGTCACCAGACCTTGAATGGAATTGACTGCTGCTATTATGGGGAGCAAAATGGACGCTATGTTAAGAAGACAATTACAGATGGAGTTAGCAGATCCTGTGTTTTGGACTGATAGAACATCAGTGCTTAAATATATTAATAATGAAATCATGAGGTTTCATCTCTTTGTGACTGACAGAGAGAATGAAAACCTGGACAACAACAAATGGCAGATTTACCACAGGACAAAGTTTCACCTGATGAATTCCCATTTACATCCGTGGAAGCTGATTATTTTGGTCCTTTGCAAGTAAAGTGAGGACAAAGTGTTGAAAAACAATATGGAGTTATTTTCACTTGTTTGACTATGAGAGCAATTCATATTGAAGTAGCGTCATTGCTTGATACAGACTCTTTTATTAATGTTCTTTGGCGTTTTATTCCTAGACGTGGTCAAGTAAAAGAATTATGTTCTGATAATGGATCTAACTTTAAAGGAGCTGAACGAGAATTATGAAAAGTTATTCAAAATTGGAATCAACATCAAATTCCTGATGCATTATTTCAGAAAGAAGTTAATTGGATATTTAATCCACCCATAGTTATGGGTGTGGTACGGGTAAGGGTTAGTTGGTTGTGGAGAACGTTTACAAAGGTCTGTACTGGGCAGTACTGGGCAGCAATGCTTAATGTTGTAATGGATGCAGAAGCTCTGGGAAGGGGTAAGGGAGGGACTGGCCAGGAAGTCTGCAGATGCTGGTTCCGAGGGCAATGCACAAACATGCTGGGGAAACTCTCGGATAGTTTTGTGAGGAGCAGGTCCTGCATCACGAGTCAAATTGAGTATTTCGAGGAGGTGTCAAAGGAAATAGATGAAGGTAAAGGTCTGTATGTGCTGCACTTGGATTTTAGTAAGGTGCTTGACAAGGTCGTCACGGTTGCCTCATTCAGAACGTCGGGAGGCATGGGATCCATGGAGCCTTGGCTGTGTGGATTCAGAATTGGCTTGTCTGCAGTAAACAGAGGGTAGTAGTAGATGGAACAATGACTAGTGGCTCTCCAAAGGGATCTGCTCTGGGACCCCTGCTCTTTGTGATTTTTATGAATGATGATGGGAGTAGAAGGGTGGGTACGTCAGGGGATGACACAGAGGTAGAGATGCTGTAGACAGTGCAGAAGGTTGTCAGAGGTCATCCAGTTTGCAGAGAAGTGACAGATGGAGTTCAATCCTGTAAATACAGATGTACTTAAACAAGCAACTGGTCCAGTTTTATTTCCAGAGTCATTTTCAAGGGCATGAATAACAGTTTTTCCAAAGAAGGTTGGAGACCCATTAAAAGTAGCTTCATATAGACCAATATCTTTATTGAATGCGGATTACAAGATCATGAGCGCAGAGCACTTGGTTAATGGCAGGATTAAGAACAGTGTGCAGGACAGAGAAATATTTAGATCCTGCTCCATAAATCGCTCAAGGTTGCTGTGCAAATTGAGAGGGAGTTTAAGATGCTGTATTGTGTGCTAGCCTTCAGGAGTCAGGGATTGAGTTCAAGAACTGAGAGGTAACATTGCAGATGTATAAAATTCTAGTCAAACCACACTTGGAATATTGTGTGCATTCCTGGGGCGAGAATACCAGTGGACGTCTAAATAAGGTGAGATGAGGGAACTTTAGACAAGATGTGAGGGGGATATTTTGTTGACACAGAATGTAGTGGGTGGCTGGAATGCATTGCCAGGGGTAGTAGTGGAGGCTGGTCCAAAAAAGTCATGAAAAAGATTTTAATTTCGGGACAGGAATAAAAGAAAAACAGAAGGTACTGGTAAGAGGGAGGGAAGAGTAATATTGTTATGGGGTAGGTTCAGATGGGTCAGCTGAAGGGACTCGACTGATCCATCCATGATTTGTCCAGCATCTTGCTGCCATGTCGTGGTGAACCAGGGTGTTGCCTGATGGAGACACGGTACTCTGAGCTCTGCAGATATAGATTGTGGTTTTCTCCATAACACACTTCCTCAGGTAAAGCAGAGGAAGGGAAAGGCCCTAGTGTGCAGAGGTAGGGAGGGGGTTGATGGGGGAAGAGTTGGGGCCCTCCAAAGTCATCGTGATCAGGCCTCGGAGACGGCATCTCTATCACTCGTATTTCTCTTTCCAGGAGAAGGAGCGATCTCAGAGACAAGACACGAGTCCAGAAGAACATTGCATCCCAGCTGAACAGAGGACGGACAACATCATGATGGCCTGAACCCCTCCCCTTCTCCCTCTGGCCCTGCCAACTCCATTCCCCACTCTTTCCATATCCCTTCACCCATTTCCCCCACCCATTTCTCCCCTACCTCTCCTCCATTCCAACCCCCTCCCACTCACCTTCCCTTTCACCTACCCTCACACCTATGCCCTAAACTCAGCCCTCCTCCCTTCACCTCCCCTTTCCCTCTCCTTTGCCCCTCCCCTTCGCCTCCTTCCCTTCCCCTCCTCCCCTTCCCCTCCTTCCCTTCCCCTCCCCTTCCTACCCCTAACTTAGGGGAAGGAGGGATAGGGGAAGGGGGTAGGAGAAAGGAGGTAGTGAGAGGATAGGGGTAGGTAATGAGGTAGTGGAAGGGGGTGCAGGTATGGGGTAGGATTAGGGGAAGGGGGTAGGTGTAGAGGATAGGGGTAGGGTTTAGGTTAGGGTTGGGGAATGTGGGTAGAATTAAGATATGGGTCATGGACGGGTAGAGGTACAGTTACCTCAGTTAGGTTTAGGGTTAGGAGATGTGGGCTCGGGTTAGGTCGAGGTTTAGGGTTAGGTTTAGAGTTTGGGGAAGTGGGCTTGTTTTAGGTTTAGGGGAAGGGGGTAGGAGTAGGAGGTAGAGGTGGGGTGTGAGTTGGGGTTTGGGGAAGGTGGGTAGGATTAGGGTTGGGTTTAGGGGACAGCGTAGGGATAGGGTTAGGGGACAGAGTGGAAATAAGAGTTAGGGTTGGGGACGTGGTGTAGTGTTTAAAGGTATCGGTAGTGTTAACGTTAAGGATAGAGTTTGTTAGGGTTAGGTTGGGGAGGGGAGCGGGGGAGGCGAGCAGGGCACGGGAAATGGGGAAGTGATGGGGGAGGGGAATGGGCATGGGAATGAGCAGGGGTACGGTGTAGAGGAAATGGGAGGTGAATGGAGGAAGGCATCGCTACCCCCTCCCCTCCCCACGCCTACCCCCACATTATCCCTGCCTCCTCTCCTCCTTCCAGAGGAAGCCGGGCCTCATACCAGACAGAACCTCCCTGTAATTTCAGAGCCTCCGTTTCAGGAAGTGCCTTCGACACTTGCCGTTGGACAGACATCTTGTCTCTTGATTCATTCTATACCGTTGATATTAAATTTAAAAATGGTTTTGTCTTTTAAAGCTTGAACTCAAAAGGCTCGTCCAGATAGACAACACAGAAACAGGCCCTTCGGCCCCACTCTCCTGCTGGCTGTGCTGTTGTAATCAGTCCATATTCCTCTCCACCTTTTCATTCTTAGCTCCCATCCAGCTCATGTTGCCTTGTCAATCTCACGGTCTGTGGGAAGAAGCTATTTCCCTCCCTGGCTTCTCTGCTTTTATTCCTCCATATCTCCTTCCTGATGGCAGGGGGACAAAGATGCTCTTTGCTGGATATCTGGGAGTCTATTTACAGAGCCCATCCCTGCAAAAAACCTTGAGGTTCCACCCATGTTGCCTCTCCCTCAGCACTCTCTCGTCAGAACACAACTGCACCTTCCTTCCCCTCCTCTCCCAGGTCTCAGTATCCCCCTGACAATTCCAGTCAGCTGCCATGTCTACACCCTGCCCCATCTGCTATCGAATGCCCTGCATCCTCCTTCCCCGTTGGTTTCCTCCTGTTATCAGAATGGACCCCACCCTGTTGAAACTACCCATATTCTCACTGATCTCTCTGCACCACTGCCCTCCATCCAGGGGTCTTGGTTGTCTTGTGGTGATGGTGGAGAACAAAGTACCAACTCAAGGAGATGGGGAGCAGTAAGGAGACCCCCAGTTCCAGGAGACATGGAGAACCACAGAGATGCCCAACTCTATAAATCCGGTAGAACCTGGTCATCAGGTGCAAGGAGCTCTCGGGTACTGCTGCACGTGAGGCAGGTGTGGCCCATCCCCACTCCTCCACCCTGTCAATTCCCAAAACACATTTCCTATTCATGTGGGGGTCCAAAATGTATAGAGTCTGGAGGACCATGTACGTCGTCAATCAATGGGGGCATAACCCTAACCAGCATGGCTATTGTGTTTGGCTGTGCTTGGAAACAAAGTGCAAGGGCACCAAAAGCCACTATGTGCTGAAGTTCTACCTGGCTCAGGTGTTGCGAAAGATTGGTCTGGCCCTGATGCCACACAATGTCCTAGTCAGCAGGACTTTGCCCCATCACCTTCATGGGAATGGTTGCATAGACAAACACTGTTGACCACAGGGGCATCAGGCAGTGGTCAGCATGGAATTCCTGCTGACACAGAGACTAGGACTTGATGAGAAACTGCGGGGTTGTCCCCTGAGCAGAGCATCCAGAGACAGACATCCAGAACTGCTGGAAAACCAGAATCTCAGTGAAAGATGCTCTTTGGTCTGCCTGAAACCCAGATAAGAGAAGCAAACACTAGAAGCCCAAAGCAAAGGGAGGAAGGTTTAGGGGCAATATCAGGGGTACTTGTTTTTACACAGAGTTGTGGGTGCCAGGAATGTCTTGCCAGGAGTGGTGATGAAGGCTAAAATATTAGCGGCATTTAAGGGCTTCTTGGACACATTAATGAAGGAAACATAGAAGATAGAAGCAGGAGTAGGTCATTCGACCCTTCGAGCCTGCTCAGCCATTCAATGAGATCATGGCTGATCTTAAAGTTGAGTACCCCGTCCCCGCCTTCTCTCCGTAACCTTTAATATCCTTATACTGAAGAAATAGATCTAATTCCCTCTTAAATATATGTAATGAACCTGCCTCTACTGCCCTCTGTGGCAATGAATTCCACAGATTCACCACCCTCTGGGTAAAGAAATTCCTCCTCATCTCGGTCCTAAATGGTTTGCTTATTATCCTCAAACCATGGCCCTGGGTTCTGGATTTTCCCACCATTGGAAACATCCCATCTCCATCCATTCTGTCCAGCCCTGCCAGAATTTTATATGTCTCTATGAGATTCCCTCTCAATCTTCTAAACTCCAGTGAGAACAATCCCAATTTGCGCAATCTTTCCTCATAAGTCATTCCTGCCATTCCAGGTATCAGCCTGGTGAATCCCCTCTGCACTCCCTCCATTGCAAGAATGGAGGGTTCTGAAGGAGGAAGGGTCTAGTTTTTATTTTGCTTGGAATTGATAGGTCAGCGCAACATCGAGGTCCGAAGGGCATAACTGTTCGACGTTAACCTGCTGGTCTTTTAGCACATGGAGATGTGGGTGAGGGAACGCTGCCCACCGGCCTATTCCAGGTTGCTGAGAGATGCACTGAGGCTTGGCGCAGCCAACACAAGGGGGCTGTGGGGAAGGACTCTTATCCTCCGGGTCTTAAGGGGCAGAGACTAAGGGGAACCCCTTCAACCACAGAGTGCAGGGAGTAACCATGAGGTATCAAAGTGGTGGAATGATGCTAAACAGAGAACGTGTGCAGTGAAGGGAATACAGGCATGCAACACGAGGATGAGAAAAGACATGGAACAGTTGTCCTCTTGGTCAATAATTTTAGAATAAAGTTAATTTTGGGGTGAAAAAGAGAAAAGCCCGAACTCAGTCACCTTTGTTTCATGAGATACATTCTCCAATCCAGGAAAGCTCCTCTGTACCCGTTCAAATTGAACCCGAGGAAACTGTATTCATGGTGGAAACCTCTGCAAACACACAACGGGACCTACGCACAGAGAGACAAATGATGCACGTGCAGTCCCTCCCAAAAAAGAAATAAATTCTGTTGAATCAATAGCAGAGTCATGGAGTCTTTGTCTGAGCCGGTCATCCATCATTCTCCATTCTCACTGCTCGCAGGAAGAATCAGTTTCTGGGCCTGCTGCTACTGGCTCCGATATTCCTCGACTTCTTTTCTGATGAGAAGAGCTGCCAAATGCTGTGGGCAGGTGGAAGGGATCCTCGACGACGTTGACAATGAACCCGGTTTATCCCATTGATATTTGGGATAGGTGGGTTGGGGGGAGATAGTCCCATGATCCTATCTGCCACTCGTGGTCCTGCCGATCATTTTAAAAAAATATTTATAAACTTAAAACCACAACAAATTCACACAATTAATAATAATGCTCATCTAATGTGTGGCATCTATAAAAGAAATAATAAAGAAACCACCTCCCACCTTCATCCCCAATATCCTAACCTCTCCCCTTCTCACCTCAACAGAAGTGTCTGTTACTTTAAAGTTTCATTAAATAAACGGAGGCCTTCAGGTGAAAGGGAGTGTCAGGGTTTCATGTAAATATCCACACCCACCCTTGGTAAATATGGGCTCCATATTCTTCTGACATATCAAGTTGGAATGGCCTGTTAACCGAGACACGAGCCACTACACTAGAGAGCCGACAAACACGGTGACAGCGCAGACACCATTGGGGCCAATGCCCATCCCAGGGGATGACCCACATGGTTGGAAACAATGAATAACGGGAGGATCGCCTTCCAACCCGAGGCTGGAGCTGCCTGTTCAAGCAACTTGTCTTCCACTTCCACTTCTTGGGTGCATGTCATTCTTTCCAGACTTCGCAGGAGCGCGCCTGCTACAGTGGTGACCTCAGCAGGACCCAGCCCTTCAGTTGGATGTGAAGATCACGGTCCAGGCGGCTCTTCAGATGGTTTGGTTGAAGCTGTCAACGTTCTGGATGTCGCAGTCACACGTGGGGTTCAAACAGGCCAAGGACCAGTTCCACCTCCAAGAGATCACCGCTGATGACATCCATTACTCCTCCATGATGTTCTTGCTCATCAGGACATGGCAGCAAGGCTCATCGACTTCTGACATCAGCCTCCCGAGCAAGGCAAATAGGATGCCCTCAAGGAGCTCTTAACCCGCACCTTCAGGCCACGCCTTCATCCTCCACCTCATTCTGTTCCTGCTCTCACTGTCGCATGGCCCAGACAGTCATCCCAACATGACTCCCCTCATGCTATTTCTTTTCAGCTCTCACCAAATGCCCTGGACCCACTTTTCAGGAACTCTTCCCTCTTCCTCCCTATGTCATTGGAATCTCCATGTACCACAACCTTTGGCCCACTTTAGGATGTCTTGGACACCAGCAGCAACACCCCAGACACTGGCACCAGGGAGGCACCACCTGGAAAAGGTCCAGGGTCCTAGTCCAACAGTCCTTTTCCTGAGCATCCAGGCAGCAGAGAAATATCAATGGTTGCTCAAAGCAAAATCCACATTGCGGTGCCCACCAACAAGTTGAGGCACAAAGGTTTGTGGGTCTTTTGGGTTACTGGTGCCAACATATTCCCCATCTCACCCTGCCCCTCCATCTACTGTACAATGTTGCCCAGGAAAAAAAACTCTCCGCTTCATTGATGACCTGAACAACAAATGGCTTCTTTAATGGCAAAACACGCTGTTGAACACCACTGCCACTGACCACAAGCATCCCCAACTCCTCAAAACTGGAAGACCCTTTGAATGACTTGTCTCTGCCATGAAGACAATGGCCTAGTGGAGCGTCAAGCAAAAGAGGCAAGGTCGCCGAGTCCCACACAGCTTCTGGTTCAATTCCCTCCTGGAAGCTGCCTCCCGCGACTCCCCATCTGAGTGTGAGATGCTCGCCTGCTCACCACAGAGAACCAGATGGCAGCAGAGACAGTCACACGCCAGCCACACCTCCCCAACATGTGATGGGTTCAATCTGCGGATGCCACTCACAGCGTACCGAAGAAGTGGTACATGGCAGACCGCAGAGAGGCCGGGCCCGAAGGGCTGAGCAACTTGCAAGAACAGATCATGTCCTGCCCGAAAGTGACAGCCTCCCACCTGAATGACCCCGAGAAGAGCTTGGCACCATGGCCTGGGGCAAACCGTTCAACACCCTCGATGCTGGACAGCAGGGAAAAAGCTTGGTTTACTGACGGCTCCGGCTGGCGGAGGTGCGAAAAACAATGGAGTAAGGTGGCAGCGCTCCAGCCCACCACAGATAAAGTACTGACACAAGAGGGTGTGGTGGAGGGGAGAGCCAACTATCCAAGCTGGTAGCTGTGGCACTGATCCGAAAAGGGACAACCAGGTGGGCCCAGGAGCCTCTTTTCCGATTAGTGCCACAGGTTTTCTGGGCTGTGCCAAATAGCACGTCAGTGTGGATGGGTCGGCGGCAGGAGACAGGGAGGCAGATCCATGGCTGCCTGCTCTGAGGACAACAGCACTGGCAGATCTTCTGAGAGGTGGAACAACAAAAGAAAAATCAGGGTCCACCACGTGGATGGACACACCTCCAGGAAAACCGCTGAAGCTGACGCGATGCCACTGTGGACTGAGCTGCTCAAATATGCTCTGCCACTATTTTCCCCAAGCAGAGTGACCCCGGAGCCTTGGCAGCATTGGTGCATCATAAATGTGGGCATATGGGGGAACTATGATGGACAGAGGATCTGGGGGTCTCATGATGTTGCAAGAACTGTGATGGCCAAATGCCCTATTTGTCAGCAATTAAAACCAAGGGCCACATTTGCCGGGGTTCGGGAGCTGGCCAAGTCTGATAAATTGACCATATCAGGCCTCTCCCCTGCCAAAATAAAAAGTGATATGTTCTCACGATGGACAGCACATACTAAGATTTCCTGCCAGCGGGCCGACCAAGCACCATTTTAAGCGTGCTCCATATGTGGAATACCCTATCGGGTAACGTCCACCAGCAATGGGTGGTGATGCCAAGTATTTGGGGCCACCTGCATATCCCCTACCACCCACAGGCATCCAAGATCAATGAGTGAATGAATGACCTGTTCAAGGCATCGTATGTGACAAGTTGATTGTCAAGTCTTCTATCCACGAGTGGTTGCAAGTGTATCGATTAATCAGGCGAGTTTGTGTCTGTGTGTGTCTTTTACTCCTCATGCAACTTCACTACATGTGTCAATAAAAGACAACTGTGTTCAAATTCGCCACCCTTGGGAACCCTCGAATCAGTTTCACACACATAATAATTGGTGCAGTGAGCAGGCTCCTTCGAGTTCCGACTGAACACAACTGCAGTGGAGATGCTTTGGAAACGGGGCAGGATATCTAGTGCAGGCAGGGAGAACAAGATCTGGTGGTGGACTGACGAGAGTGCAGGGTTGGGGAGCTTGGCAAGCATGCTGGCGGACTATGGCAAACTGGTAGACTGGTCCAAGCTCCTGGATCCACATCTTGAGAAAATAGGTCACCACGTGTTGTCCCACTTCAAGAAGTCGGGGTTCCCAAAATCTAAGGGGAATCAGAGGGTGCCTTTTGGCTGCCAGTGTTTCTCCTGAGAAACCAATGTGAGATCATAGAAAGGAAAGATTTGGAGAGGGCCCAGGAAAATAAGGAGATAAAGGTGGTCCAGCATCGCTGCTGTGCACTGCAGGAGGCAGCACAGACTCCCTCAACCTGAGCCACTGATGTCGAGATGAGAGGGACAGAGGTAGCCAACAGGCATGCCTATCAAGGTCTGACTCCCCCCCCACACCCCCAGTGAGTGAGTTTGTACTGGCCATGGAGCGATTAGCCGAGGCCATTTGCCAGGATTCAGGCATTAAAGGTTTCAGAACGGGCCAGGAAGAGCATGAAATCAATTTATTTGCAGAAGTTGTTCTGATATATCTGACAGACCCGACACACTCATTGCCCAAGTTGTGCTCCACCCTGGAGGACTATGGGGAGATCTCTGGGTATAAGTTCTTTTGGGATATGTGCAAAATCATGTAACTTAGGAAGGGGGATTAGAGCCAATGTCAAGAAAATAGTCAACAAATGTGGCGGCAAAATGGGATCAAATATCTAGGAGTTAGAATAGATAACAACGAGTAATTTAGACCAGCTGAATTATTCTCCCCTTGCTTGGGGAAATTGAGGAGGATTTAAATGGTTGGATGTCACTGCCCATTACACTAGTGGTGTCACAGAGAGGGGAGGTGTCACAGAGGGGGGAGATGATGACACAGAGGGGGTGATGATGTCACTGCATGGGGCAGCCATAGCTGAGTCGTGCCATGGCACAGCAACACGAGAAAGATGCCTCTCCTGGAAGGGGATTCTGGCCCCCATGTCGGAGTAGGACGCTGTATCATCCCAGGGACCCTCTGATCAACAGGGTTGTGTTTGGAAGCACCCTGCACCCATGGGTGAGATAAAGAGCCTGTTACAGGCTCCCCTACTGGGACAGAGACTCCTCTGGCACCATCCTTCACCCAGTGTGGGCGGAGAGAATGGAGGCTGCATTTAATCCTCTCTCCCCATCCTGAGTGCAGGGCACTTTATGAGGCAGCTGGAGGGGAGTGGGAAGGGGAGAACAATGGCATGTGAGGGGATACAGGGATGGGGTCTGTAGGAGTGGAGGGGAGAACGAAGGAACGGGGTTGCACCACAGGCTAATGTCAAGGGAGATTGGATCAGAGGTAGGGGACATAGGGTTGAGCTGGGGGGATGGGGTGCGAGGGGACGGAAGGCACTGGGGAAACCATGGGGGTGGTGTTGGGTGGGGGATGTGAGAGTGGTAGAGGAATCGGGGCAGGGGAGAGTGTGAGGTGTCTGAGGGAGAAGAGACGTTGCGAGGGGGATGGAAGGTAGACCTTTCAACAGAAATGGGACAGAGCTTCCCCTCCACCTGGAATGGGATCTGTCCACTGAGAGACAGGACCGCTCCTCCACCCGCCCCCACACCCCCCCCCAGGTTACAAGATGCCTTCCACCCTTGCATACACCCCCACACCCCCCCCCCCCCAACCGGGATAGGATTCTTTCCCCCAGTGGACCTGGATCAAGGTGCTAGAAAGTGTTTCTGCTGCGGCGGACCTTGCAGAGTTGAGCGGTGAAGAGTGGGGCTCTCTCCACACCACCTGCTCCCTCAGGCGACGAGGTCTCGCTTGCATCATGGATGATCACGGTGTTGCTGAGCTTCTGGGAATGTGGAGGGCTTCTGCTAAACCCGTGGTAGGGTTCAGAGTGGTTCATCTCCCCGGGACGCGCTGAAGGTCAAGATGACCCGATCCTCTCATGGAGGGAGGGTTGTAGACAAAGTGAACGGCTGCGGAACTGGCCTCAGTCTGAGGAGAGTGATCAAAGAGGGACCTGGGGTGGCAATATTTCTACTGAGAGGCTGGAACGAACCACCAGAGGATCAATTCTGACATTTAGGTGACCCTTGGAAGGGAGTTAGAGGGAGGGGTAGAGACTAACTTGGACAACAAGGCTGGGTTGGGATAAATGACCTGTTGTGTACCCTCTGGGTGTGTAAATTCTGCTGCTTCTGCCCCAGAGGACATGGCAATAAGGTCACAACAGAGGTGGCCACACCGGGTCATGGACCCAACGTCCCCAAGGTGGTGTCCTGCACAAATGTTAAAATCATCGACAATGGATCTTTCGGTGTGGTGTACCAGGCAAGGCTGGTGGACTCCGGAGAGCTGATTGCCATCAAGAAGATCTTGCAAGACAAGAGATTCAAGGTGAGGGGGAGGAGCAGTTGTGTGGAAATGGAACACCCTGATATTTAACTTCAGGCCTACAGCACGTTCACAGGCCCTTGCGACACATGAGCTCGTTTCACGCAATTATACCCAATTGACAAACACCCCAAACACATTTTTGAAGGGTGGGTGGAAAGAGGAGCATCTGACAGAGACCAAGGCAGCCATGGGGTTTGGAAACAGAGAAAGTCACACAAACCCACAACAGCCCCCCCCTCCCCACACACAACCCCCCACCCCACACACACACACACACACACACACACACACACACACACACACACACACCTGGCAAATAGCAGAGATTTTATGCAAATTAATTGTTTTGTAGAAGCTGGGAAAACAATCATAAAAACTGAAATGATACTTCATTGAACCCCCTGACGAGTCCCCACTCCAGCGACACGAAACGTCCCCCCCACTGACTCTCGAAAAGTCCCCCACTTCGGCCTCCCTAGGAGTTCCCCACCTCTGACCTCTTGACGAATCTCCTCCCCGCCTCCCCCCTCAACTTGGACAAGTTGCCCCTCAGGGCCCCGATCCATCGCCCAGCCTTGCTGATGTTCCTCTCTCGCCATAGAACCGCAAACTGCAGATCGTGCGAAAGTTGGATCACACCATCATCGTCCCTCTTCTCAACTTCTACTCCTCTGTAGTCAAGGTAAGATCCACCTGCACCCACCCCACCCTCACTCTGATGCATATCATTTGCTGCTACCTTCCCCATTCCTTCAATCGATCTGTCTCGCTGCAGCCTCTCTGTTGCCTCCATCCTGCCCCTCTGACCAGTGCCGACTCCTTGACGCTGGCTGCCCTGCTCCTCACCCATTAACTCATGACCTCTTGCCATTTCAACTCCAGACAGCAGCAGCCAAGACCACAAGACAAGGTCGCCAAATTCGGCCACTCAACCCCTCCAGTCTGTTTCCCCAATTCATTTCACGAATGTATTTTCCCCCATAACTCACTTCCGCAGAACCTTTTGGTGCCCTTCCAAATCAACACCTGCTCTGAATCGTCCCAACAACTCAGCCTCCACATATTCGACCCCAGCCAACACACGGCTGCAAAAATATCTCATCTCAAAACGTCAATGGTTTTTCTCTCCCGGTGGATCCTTGGCTCAAGAGGGAGGGCGGTCAGAGCTGGACATTTTGTGCAGTCTCACCAGAAGCCGAATGATGGGGCAGCGGACGGGTCCACTATGGCCTGTTGACGCTCTGCTCGCTGAGCCCTTGGATTCATGCAATGTTGTGTTGAGCAGTGGGTGCATCAGGCCTACAGAGAGCAGGAGGGGCTGGCACTCCAGTTGGGAGAGGCACTGGGTGTTGGAGGGTAAATCCAGCTGACATGTTTGTATTGTGTCCAAGAGAAAGAGGAGGTTTATTTGAATCTGGGTCTGGACTATGTTCCCGAGACAGTTCACTGCATGGCCCAGCACTTCAACAAGGCCAAGCAGCCCATTCCCATGATCTACATCAAGGTGGTTGTGGGTCTGGGTGGTCAAGTTGTCCACTGGGGCAAGCTTGGATGGTGGGGTTGGAGGATATGAAGGAGTTTACTGGCTAAGTCTTGCTGGGGACTGGATATCGATGAAGGGTGCATGAGGGTCTCAATGGGTATTGGTGAGGAGAGAAAGGGTAGTGAGGGGAGAGGGGTGGAGAGGATGATGAGGATGGATGTTGATTGGCAGGGAGGGGCCCTTCACCCACCTCCCCTTACCCTCAGGATCCAGAACCGGCCAGTGTGGAGGCAGAGTGGGTCATGTTATATCGTTGTGTTGCCAGATGTTCATGTACCAACTGTAGCAGAGCATGGCCTACTTCCATCCTCAGGGGGTTTTCCATTGAGACATCAAGCCCCAGAAGATGCTGGTAGATCCCGAGATGGCCTTCATATTGCTCCTTTATTTCGGCAGGTAGATCCACCCGTGTCTGCCCGTTCACCACTTCAACACGGTTCTGATCCCTCTCCCCAACACGGCCTTGTCCCCTCCCCACCAGCTCTCACCCCTCCCCCACCAGCTCTCTCCCCTCCTCCCTCTCCCAACTTGCCCCTTCCACAGCTTAATAACTTATTCTAAATAAGATTGTGGGGGGCTTAGATGGAATGAACACCCAGAAAACTTTCCTAAAGTGTCAGGTGCAAATCTCAGAGAGCATCCGCTTCAGGTGAGGGGAGATTTTTTTTATGCAGAGAGTTGTGAGAGCTTTGAATGCGTCACCGGAGAAAGTGGTAGTGGTTGGTAGAATAGGTACATATAAAAGTCTCTGAGACGAGCATGTGGATGTAAGGGAACAGAATTTTTACATGATAGAGGAATTTGGGGATATGGTGAGAAGGCAGGGTAGGTCGAGTTAGATCATAAATTAGATCAGCCATGATCGTATTGAATGGCGGAGCAAGCTCGATAGGCCATTTTTATCCTACTCCTGTTCGCACTTCCTATGTTCCTATGGGTGTGGTACAAATAAAGGTTGTGGAGAACATTTACAAAGGTCAGTACAGCCTTTATGGGCCAAAGGGCCTGTACTGGGCAGCAATGCTTGATGTTCTAATGGATGCGGAAGCTCTGGGAAGGGGTAAGGGAGGGACTGGCCAGGAAGTCTGCAGATGCTGGGGCCGAGGGCAATGCCCAAACATGCTGGGCAAATTCATGGATAGTTTTGTGAGGAGCAGGTCCTGCTTCACGAGTCAATTAGCGCTTTTCGAGGAGGTGTCAAAGGAAATAGATGATGGTCAAGGTCTGTATGTGCTGCACGAGGATTTTAGTAAGGTGCTTGACAAGGTTCCCACGGTGGCCTCATTCAGAATGTCCGGAGGCATGGGATCCATTGAGCCTTGGCTGTGTGGATTCAGAATTGGCTTGTCTGCAGAAAACAGAAGGTAGTAGTAGATGGAACAATGACTAGTGGCTCTCCAAAGGGATCTGCTCTGGGACCCCTGCTCTTTGTGATTTTTATGAATCATGATGGAAGTGGAAGGGTGGGTACGTCAGGGGATGACACAGAGGTAGAGATGTTGTAGACAGTGTAGAAGGTTGTCATAGGTCATCCAGTTTGCAGAGAAGTGACAGATGGAGTTCAATCCTGTAAATCAGATGTACTTAAATAAGCAACTGGTCCAGGTTTATTTCCAGTCATTTTCAAGGGCACGAATAACAGTTATTCCAAAGTAGGTTGGAGACCCATTAAAAGTAGCTTCACATAGACCAATATCTTTATTGAATGCGGATTACAAGAATGTGTGGGCAGAGCACTTGGTTAATGGCAGGATTATGAACAGTGTGCAGGACAGAGAAATATTTAGATCCTGCTCCATAAATCGCTCAAGGTTGCTGTGCAAATTGAGAGGGAGTTTAAGATGGTGTATTGTGTGCTGGCCTTCAGGAGTCAGGGGATTGAGTTCAAAAACCGAGAGGTAACGTTGCAGATGTATAAAATTCTAGTCAGACCACACTTGGAATATTGTGTGCATTCCTTGGGCGAGAATACCAGAGGACGTCTAAATAAGGTGAGCTGAGGGAAATTTAGGCAAGACGTGAGGGGTACATTTTATTCACACAGAATGTAGTGGGTGGGTGGAATGCATTGCCGGGGTAGTAGCGGAGGCTGGTCCAAAAAAGGCATGAAAAGGATTTTAATATGGACAGGAATTAAAGAAAAATGGAAGGTACTGGTGTGATGGAGGGGAGGGTAACATTGTCGTGGGGTAGGTTCAGATGGATCAGCTGAATGGTCTTGACTGATCCATCCATGATTGTCTAGCATCTTGCTGCCATATTGTGGAGAACCAGGGTATTGCCTGATGGACACACGTTGCTCTGAGCTCTGCAGAGAGAGATCATGGTTTTCGCCAAAACACACTTCCTCAGGTAAAGCAGAGGAAGGGGAAAGGCTCCAGTGTTCAGGGGTAGTGGGGATGATGGGGGAAGAGTTGGGACCCTCCAAAGTCATTGTGATCAGGCCTCAGAGACAGCATCTCTATCACTCGTATTTCTCTTCCCAGGAGACGGAGCGATCTCAGAGACAAGACACGAGTCCAGAAGAACCTCGCATCCCAGCTGAACAGAGGACGGACAACATCATGATGGCCTGAATCCCTCCCCTTCTTCTCCCTCTGGCCCTGCCAACCCCATTCCCTGCCTTTTCCATGTCCCTTCACCCACTTCCCCTCTTCTCCTCTACCCCTTCTCCATCCCAACCCCCTCCCGCTCACCTTCCCCTTCCCCTGCCCTCACACCTATGCCCTAACCCCAGCCCTCCACCCTTCACCTCCCCCTTCCCCTCTCCCCTTCCCTTCCCCTTACCCCTTCCCCTTCCCCTCCCCCTTCCCCTCCCCTAACCCTCCCCTTTCCCCTCCCCTTCTCCTCCTCCCCTTCCCCTCCCCCTTCCCTTTCCCCTTCCTACCCCTAACCTAGGGGAAGGAGGGGGAGGGGAAGGGGGTAGGAGAAAGGGGGTAGTGGAAGGGGGTAAGGGTAGGGGTTGTGGTAAGGGGTAGGGTAGGGGGTAGTGGTAGGGGGTGCAGGTATGGGGAAGGGGTAGGAGGTAGGGTTAGGGGAAGTGGGTAGGTTGTAAGGGATAGGGTAGGGGTAGTGGTAGGAGGTGCGGGTATGGGGAAGGGGTAGGAGGTAGGGTTAGGGGAAGGGGGTAAGTTGTAAGGTATAGGGTAGAGGGTAGTTGTAGGCGGTGTGGGTATGGGGAAGGGGTAGGAGGTAGGGTTAGGGGAAGGGGGTAGGTTGTAAGGGATAGGGGTAGGGTTTAGTTTAGGGTTGGGGAAGTTGGGTAGAGTTAGGGTTAGGGTTACGAGCAGTGTAGAGGTAGCATTAGGGTTAGTGTTAGGAGACATGGGGTAGGGCTATATCTTGGTTTATGGTTATGTTTATAGTTCGGGGAAGTGGGCTTGTTTTAGGTATAGGGGAAGGGGGTAGGAGCAGGGGGGTAGAGGAGGAGTGAGGTTTGGGGTTAGGGGATGGTGGGTAGCATTAGGGTTGGGGTTAGGGGGCGGCATAGGTGTAGGGATAAAGTTAGGGGACGTGGACGGGGTGGGGGTAGAGTTAGGGGACGTGGAGTGGTGGTAGGGGGTATCAGTAGTGTTAAGGTTAGGTTTAGGATTTTGTTAGGGCTTAGGGTTAGGAGTAGGAGGAAGGGAAGGGGGAGGGGAATGGGGAGGCGAGCAGGGGACGGGAACTGGGGAAGGGAAGTGGGGAGGGGATGTGGGAGGGGAACGGGCAGTGGAAAGGGGAGGGGAACGGGGTAGAGGAAAGGGGAGATGAACGGTGGATGGCATCCCTATCCCCTCCCCTCCCCTTCCCATCCCCCGCATTTCCCCTGCCTCTCCTCTCCTCCTTCCAGAAGAAGCTGGGCCTCTTTCCGTCCAGAACCTCCCTGTGGTTTCAGAGCCTCTGTTTCAGGAAGTGCCTTCGACGCTTGGTGCTGGACAGACATGTTGGTCTCTTGATTCATTCTGTACCATTGATATTAAATTTAAAAATGATTGGGTTTTTTAAAGCTTGAACTCAAAAGGCTGGTCCAGATAGACAAAACAGAAACAGGCCCTTCAGCCCCTCTCTCCTGCTAGCCGAGATGTTGTAATCAGTCCATATTCCTCTCACCCTTTTCATTCTTAGCTCCCATCCAGCTCAAGTTGCCTTGTCAATCGCACGGCCTGTGGGAAGAAGCTATTTCCCTCCCTGGCTGCTCTGCTTTTATTCTTCCATATCTCTTTCCTGATGGCAGGGGGACAAAGATGCTCTGTGCTGGATATCTATGAGTCTATTTACAGAGCCCTTCCCTGCAAACAATCAGGGGACCGTTGCCTTGAGGTGGCACCCATGTTGCCTCTCCCTCAGCACTCTCAGAACACTACTGCACCCTCCTTCCCCTCCTTTCCCAGGTCTCAGTAACCCGCTGACAATTCCAGTCAGCTGCCATGTCTATACCCTGCCCCACCTAAACGGATGGATCGACCAGCGCCTTCTCCCCTCAAGAGTTCGAGGAATCTACTCTCTCGCAATGTCCTGCTATCGAATGCCCTGCATCCTCCTTCCCACTTGGTTCCTCCTGTTATCAGGCACCTGGATGGACCCCACCCTGTTGAAACTACCCGTGTTCTCACTGATCTCTCTGCGCCTCTGCCCTCCATCCAGGGGTCTTGTATTTCTTGTGGGGGTGGTGGAGAACAAAGCACCAACTTAAGGAGATGGGGAGCAGTACAAAGACCCCCAGGTCCAGGAGACAGGGAGAACCACAGAGATACCCATCTCTGTTATTCGGGTAAAACCTGATTATCAGGTGCAATCTGCAAGGAACTTTCGGTCCTGCTGCATGTGGGCCAGGTTTGGCCCATCCCCACACGACCACCCTGTCAATTCCCAAAACAAATTTCCTATTCATGTGGGGGTCCAAAATGGATAGAGTCTGGAGAAGGACCGTGTACATCATCAATCAATGGGGACAAGGGTGTAACCAGCATGGCCATAATTGTGTGTGGCTGTGCTTGCAACCGAAGTGCAAGGGCACCAAATGCCGCTATGTGCTGAGGTTCTACCTGGCTCAGGTGTTGCGAAAGATTGGCCTGGCCCTGGTGCTGCACAATGTTCCAGTCAGCAGGACTTTGCCCCTTTACCTTCCTGGGAACAGTTTCATAGACAAACACATTTGACCACAAAGCCATCAGGCAGTGGTCAGCAGAGAATGTCTGACACAGAGACTCTAGGACTAGATGGGATACTGCGGGGTGGTCCACGGAGCAGAGTATCCAGAGACAGACATCCAGAACTGCTGGAAGACCAGAAACTCGGTGAAAGATGCCCTTCAGTTTGCCTGAAACCCAGATGGGAGTAGCAAACACTAGAAGTCATCTGTCTAAAGCAAAGGGAGGAAGATTTAGGGGAGATATCAGGGGTATTTTCTTTTACCCAGAGTTGTGGGTGTCAAGAATGCCTTGCCAGGAGTAGTGATGAAGGCCAAAACATTAGGGGAATTTTAGGGGTTCTTAGTTACATTGAGGGGCTGAGACCAAGGAGGATATTCTCCAACAGCAGAGGGTGGCAGTAACCACAAGATGTCAAAGTGGTGGCAATGAAGCTAAACAGAGACCGTCTAATGTGACTGTGCGCCTGGCTGCGGGAATTTGGACTTACTATGTAAACCTTGCTAAGTGCTAGTTCAGGTTGGAAACGTTCGACTTCCTTGGGGGTCAAATCAATAGGCACGGAACTAAACCCTGCTTGAAAAGGTAGAGTTTGTTAAGTGCTTCCTCAAACCCCACATAATGAAGGGGCTGCAAGAATTCACTGGTACGATTAATTTTTATCACCGATAGTAGTGGCCCACATCATTTTTTTTTATTTTATTTAAGATTTTATAACATGAATATCATATAGAATTACATTTAAAAAAAATAAGAACAAAATAATAAAATTATAATACAGTATCAGTCATCGAAATAAAGTATACCCTCCCCAATAATTATTTCACATTAATAACCCAACTCAAATTAGTCCAACCCCCCCTTTCCCCGCCAAAATAAAGAGTGAAGAATTAATAAAGTTAATAATATATATGAGAAAAAAACCCACTTACAAAAAAAAACATAACCGATTAAAATACTAACAAAAAGAAAAGTAATTAATACTAAGATATCAGACTTAAAAAACATATTTAAATCAAACTTAAATGCATATATTTAACAAACAGAGTTAAGATGAAACATATATTTAACTCAAACTTAATATAAAAAATTAGTAAAGTTAGTAACATTGTCTATCAAAAATTCTTAAACAATAATCAATTCTTTAAAAAAAATTGTAGCATGAGAAAAAAAAGATGAAAAAAAAACTTTCTCTATCGAGATAAACCTTCACCAAATATCAACTAACTTCACATCTATCATCATATTAGTCACATAAACCGCCATCTTAAAACAAAATTCCAACCTCATTAAACATTGTACAAATCAATTTTAGTACTCTTCCACCATTTTTCCCTTTTAATCTTGAATAATTACCCAATAAAAGCTCCAATACCACATTTAAATATCCCCAATCATTACGTTAAAATTCAGATAACCAAATAATAAAAACACATCTACAACGAAATCTATATCTTCAACGAATGGAGCATAAACCACAAACAAAATTCAAGCCTCATTAAGAATTGTACAATTCAATTTATAACTTTCACCATTATTCCCTTTGTTCTATAACTAAAATAGCAAAATAACCAGAATTACCACTCCTTTCACCTTAAAGTTAAAGAAAAAATATATCAAAAAACTTATCCATCCCATTCACATTTAAATTTCAAATATTCCTTATCTACTGAATAAACTTTACAAAAAAAAACCACATCAATTTTTAGTTTTTTAAACAATCAAATACTTTCTTATGCTTTTTTTTATAAACACAAAAAAAAAACCTTCACTCTTTAATCTAATAATACAAAAAAAGGAAAAAAAAATGGGTAGGAGGTTAAAAATACCCCCTCCCGTCTAAACCGTGCAATGCGGTAACTCCCAAAATAAAATGGGTGTGAGATAACTCACACGTAGCAGATGACTTTCAGGAAATAGTACCTATCCAGTTCTCTCCCCCAACTCTCACTTCATCTTAAACTAACATCATCATTATTTAATATTCCTTTTTTTAAAAAAAAATTAGAAAAAAAAGAACAACTCTTCTTTTAATCAGCTCCAACTGCCGAGTCACCATTACAACCATTCCTTCTTGGAGCACGGCTCTTTTCTTCCATCTCTTGTCTCCTTAGAGATCACGGCGACTACGTCTCTGTTGAAACCGAGTAATTGGCAGCTCTTGAGCAAATGCTATAGCTTCCTTTGGAGAATCAAAGAACTTTGGTTGGCAACCATCTTGAAAAACCTTCAAAACAGCTGGATATCTAAAGGTTGCCTTATAACCTTTCTTCCACAACAACTCTTTAGCAGATTTGAATTCCCGTCATTGGAACATAACTTGACTCAAATCCGCATAGAAGAAAACTCGATTATTTTGAATCATCAAGGGTGATTTTCTCTGTTGTGCATTTCTAATACGCACTCGTAAAATTATTTCTCTGTCGTAATAATTCAAGCAACGAACCAAAACAGGTCTTGGACTTTGACCTGAAATAGGTCTTCTACGCAAGGCTCTGTGAGCACGTTCCAGTATTATACCTTCCGGAAAATGTTCTTGACCCAGCACCTGTGGAATCCATTCAGTAAAAAATTTTCTTGGGTCTGGTCCCTCCATTCCTTCCAGCAAACCCAATAATCTTTATATTGTTCCGTCTGGATTGGTTTTCCAAATAATCAATCTTTTTCACCAAATTTTTATTTTGAGTTTGTAAGTCTTCGACCATTTTGGTCACACCAAGAACTTGATCCCGTATTTCGTCTATATCTTCTTCACACGAATTAAATTTATCTCTCACTTCAAGCTTAAAAGCTCCAAACTCAGCCATCTGTTGAGAATGTATTTTCACCAAAGTATTAAACCTAGTACCAAGTTCAGTCATAATCTTAGATAATCCCTGCATTGTATAAGATAATTTAGATTCAAGATTCACAAGAATCTTTTCAATTGGAAGAGATTCTGGCTCAACAGATTCCTGCTTCTTCTGAATGACCAAAGGGTCTTCTGTTGCTTCCTTCATTCTGGTTGCCTTCCTTGTAGTATAGCTGCGTGTGGAAACCCCAGCCACAGCCTTTCCAGCAATGACTGGAGGACGCTGGCCGGGGTTTTCCCCAGTCCATAATGTATTAATTTCTCCCAGTACATCAAGTTGTATAGGTTCTTTTATCTCAAAAGGTGCAGTTTGCAGTGCCACCGCTACAGTTGACAAATGCCTTTCCCCAGCCGGTACTTCAACTGATGTTACTACAAGTGGTTCATTCATAACATTGCCGTCAGATGCTACTGCACATGTGCGAACCTGAGTAACTCTTTGTTCTAAAGGCTGTTTGGCATCCTCTTTAGTGGGCTCTACCGATGTAATATTGAACTCAACATCCGAAAGCTGTACCTTTCTCCTGGGATCCATTTCAGGCTGAGTCTCGATGTCTTTCCTGTAGGTAGGCTCCAAAACTTGAACTTTTGGAAAATGTAGTTTTTTGATAATCTGTTGTCGTTTTTTTTTTGCTCTTTTCCACCAATTGTACCATCATAAGTTAAATTAACAGCACTGAAGTTATCTAAACTTTTAAAGAATTTTAACGGGCATTTCTAGACAAAACAATAAGATAGAGTCAGGAGAAGACTGGAAGGCACGTCTGATCCTTACGCCATCTTGCCACGCCCCCCGTGGCCCACATCATGCGGAGAAAGGTAAAAACATTACCTGGGACAATGAGGATTTGGAGGCGTTCCAGAAGGCCAAGGACGCACTGGCCAACACAACCCTTGTGGTACACGCCAGGCCAGAGACACCCACCACTCTCACAGTAGATGCTTCCAGCACAGCAGTAGGGGGTGCACAGGAGCAATTCATTGAAGGGGAATGGCAGCCCCTGTCCTTCTTTAGCAGACACCTCTGGCCACCTGAACTCAAATACAGCGTCTTTGACTGAGAGCAATTGGTGCTGTACCTGACAGTCAGGCACTTAAGGTATTTTTGGAAGGTAGACAATTCAGTCTCTTCATCGACCAGAAGCCATTAACTTTTGCCTTCCATAAAGTGTTGGACCTGTGGTCGGCCAAGCAGCAGCGACTCCTCTCATATGAGTCTGAGTTCACTACAGACATTCAACACATCGTGGGTGACGCACTGCCCCACCCCCGCAATCAAGTCTATCCAGGCCCTGTCCCAGTGAATAGACTACTTAGCCCTCAGCAGGGGACAGCAGGACGACCCTGAGATCCTTGCAAGCAAGACAGCAGTGTCCAGGCTCAGGCTGGAGGATGTTAACATCGACCCTGGTAAGTAGACGCTCCTCTGCGACATTCCAATGGCAAACCCCACCTCATCGTGCCGACAGCATGGAGATGGCAGTTTTATGATGAGGTGCACGATCTGACGCACCCGGCCATCAGTACTGTCAAAATGGTGGTCAATAGGTTGGTCTTGCTGAGCCTCCAGAAACAGGTTGTCAGTGGGCCAAGGCCTGCACACTCTGCCAGATGACCAAAATGCAGACATACGTGAAGGCACCATGCCAGACATTCGAGCCAGCACCACATAGGTTCAGCCACATCTACAATGACATTGTAGGGTCACTACCGGCCTCCCGCAGGATGAGTTATCTTCTCACCATGATTGCCTGCTCCATGAGGTTCACCGAGGCGGTCCAGCTGGCTGACACAACCACTTGTGTCCTCCATTAAATTGGAAGCGGTAATAAATATAAAGGAAAGTTTGATAATAAATAGTCTCCCTTGCAGTTGGGGTACAATGTATTTCTTGAGATCAGAGGAACCCTGG